>NW_027507903.1:3049474-3226978 GCF_037356315.1 Lithobates pipiens
TGCAGCAAACTCACTCCAGAAGTTCAGCGAGGATCTCTGAATGATCCAATGTTGTCCTAAATGACTGATGGTGATAAATAGAATCCACCTGTGTGTAATCAAGTCTCTGTATAAATGCACCTGCTCTGTGATAGTCTCAGGGTTCTGTTGAAAGCGCAGAGAGCATCATGAAGACCAAGGAACACACCAGGCAGGTCCGTAATACTGTTGTGGAGAAGTTTAAAGCCGGATTTGGATACAAAAAGATTTCCCAAGCTTTAAACATCCCAAGGAGCACTGTGCAAGCGATCATTTTGAAATGGAAGGAGTATCAGACCACTGCAAATCTACCAAGACCTGGCCGTCCCTCTAAACTTTCAGCTCAGACAAGGAGAAGACTGATCAGAGATGCAGCCAAGAGGCCCATGATCACTCTGGATGAACTGCAGAGAAGTACAGCTGAGGTGGGAGAGTCTGTCCATAGGACAACAATCAGTCGTACACTGCACAAATCTGCCCTTTATGGAAGAGTGGCAAGAAGAAAGCCATTTCTCAAAGATATCCATAAAAAGTCTCGTCTAAAGTTTGCCACAAGCCACCTGGGAGACACACCAAACATGTGGAAGAAGGTGCTCTGGTCAGATGAAACCAAAATCCAACTTTTTGCCCACAATGCAAAACGATATGTTTGGCGTAAAAGCAACACAGCTCATCACCCTCAACACACCATCCCCACTGTCACACATGGTGGTGGCAGCATCATGGTTTGGGCCTGCTTTTCTTCAGCAGGGACAGGGAAGATGGTTAAAATTGAGGGGAAGATGGATGCAGCCAAATACAGGACCATTCTGGATGAAAACCTGTTGGAGTCTGCAAAAGACCTGAAACTGGGACGGAGATTTATCTTCCAACAAGACAATGATCCCAAACATACAGCAAAATCTACAAAGGAATGGTTCACAAATAAACGTATCCAGGTGTTAGAATGGCCAAGTCAAAGTCCAGACCTGAATCCAATCGAGAATCTGTGGAAAGAGCTGAAAACTGCTGTTCACAAACGCTCTCCATCCAACCTCACTGAGCTCCAGCTGTTTTGCAAGGAAGAATGGGCAAGAATTTCAGTCTCTCGATGTGCAAAACTGATAGAGACATACCCCAAGCGACTTGCAGCTGTAATCGCAGCAAAAGGTGGCTCTACAAAGTATTAACGCAAGGGGGCCGAATCATTTTGCACGCCCCACTTTTCATTTTTTTATTAGTTAAAAAAGTTTCAAAAATCCAATAGATTTCGTTCCACTTCACAATTGTGTCCCACTTGTTGGTGATTCTTCACAAAAAATAAAAATTTTATCTCTTTATGTTTGAAGTCTGAAATGTGGCAAAAGGTTGAAAAGTTCAAGGGGGCCGAATACTTTCGCAAAGCACTGTGTATATATATATATATATATATATATATATATATATATATATATATATATCATGGGTGTCTGTAGGTAGGGGCAAGGGGGGTCAAGCGCCCCCCCCCCCTGGAATTAGGGATCAGATTTTAAATTCAGTACAGTTGTGTCGATATCGGGGTGCGGGCAGCCCGTACCCGGGTTCCACCTGCCAATGGGTGACACCATCAAGGTGCTGTCAAGCCCCCCATTACTGTAGTGTGACTGCGGGCTCTTTCCCCTGCTCAGTCCAGCAAAGAACTCGGTGGCGCAGTGTCAGGAGCTGTGGGCTATCAGAGGTTTCCCCTGCTCACCCCCCTTTTCTCCTGTCAGGAAGAAGAGACAGCGGCTCCCAGTGTCACCATAGAGTGAGCCACACTGCTCAGCGCCACCAGAGAGAGCCACGCTGCCAGGCTCCACCAGAGAGAGAGCCACGCTGCTCAGCGCCACCAGAGAGAGAGCCATGCTGCCCAGCTCCACCAGAGAGAGAGCCACGCTGCCCAGCTCCACCAGAGAGAGCCACGCTGCCCAGCTCCACCAGAGAGAGAGCCACGCTGCTCAGCACCACCAGAGAGAGAGCCACGCTGCCCAGCTCCACCAGAGAGAGAGCCACGCTGCTCAGCACCACCAGAGAGAGAGCCACGCTGCCCAGCTCCACCAGAGAGAGAGCCACGCTGCTCAGCGCCACCAGAGAGAGAGCCACGCTGCCCAGCTCCACCAGAGAGAGAGCCACGCTGCTCAGCGCCACCAGAGAGAGCCACGCTGCCCAGCTCCACCAGAGAGAGAGCCACGCTGCTCAGCACCACCAGAGAGAGCCACGCTGCCCAGCTCCACCAGAGAGAGAGCCACGCTGCTCAGCACCACCAGAGAGAGAGCCACGCTGCCCAGCTCCACCAGAGAGAGAGCCACGCTGCTCAGCGCCACCAGAGAGAGAGCCACGCTGCCCAGCTCCACCAGAGAGAGAGCCACGCTGCTCAGTGCCACCAGAGAGAGCCACGCTGCCCAGCTCCACCAGAGAGAGAGCCACGCTGCTCAGCGCCACCAGAGAGAGCCACGCTGCCCAGCTCCACCAGAGAGAGAGCCACGCTGCTCAGCACCACCAGAGAGAGCCACGCTGCCCAGCTCCACCAGAGAGAGAGCCACGCTGCTCAGCGCCACCAGAGAGAGCCACGCTGCCCAGCTTCACCAGAGAGAGAGCCACGTTGCCCAGCTCCACCAGAGAGAGAGCCACGCTGCCCAGCTCCACCAGAGAGAGAGCCACGCTGCCCAGCGCCACCAGAGAGAGAGCCACACTGTCCAGTGCCACCAGAGAGAGATCATCGCTGCCCAGCACCACCAGGGAGAGATCATCGCTGCCCAGTGTCACCAGAGAGAGAAAGACTGAGACACTACAAGGGTATAGACATGCTACACTACTGGCCAGAGTCTCCCCTGGGGAACCCAGAGTGAGCGATCATCCAGCCAGATGGATCACTGCTGTAGTTTTACTGGGTCTGGTAAAAGCGCCTGTTGGCCATTATCCATTACTTATGCTAGGGACTGTACTATGTCTGCAGTTTCTGACCATGATAATGTGATAATGACATTGTCGAAAAAGGGGCGGTGCATGGGGGACCCTAAAGTGATGCCCCCCTGAAAAAAGTTCTGCGGACGCTCATGATATATCTACATATATATATATATATATATATATATATATATATATATATATATATATATATACATATATACAGGAAGGAGAGAAGAGGATAGACCATGCATCCTTTACAGATCCCTATATATATATATATATATATATATATATATATATATATATATATATATATACACACACACACAGGACAGAGAGGAGAGGATAGACCATGCATCCTCACAGATCCCTATATATAATATATATATATCTCTATCTATCTATCTATATATATATATGACAGGAGAGGGGATAGACCATGCATCCTCACAGATCCCTATAGATATATAGATATATATATATATATATATATATATATATATACACACACACAGGACAGGAAAGAGGATAGACCATGCATCCCTACTATGGATCCCTATATATATATATATATATATATATATATATATATATATATATACACAGAACAGAGAGGAAAGGATAGACCATGCATCCCTACAGATCACACTTGTCTTTGTCCTCCTCACCTGGTTGCCCCCACACACCCTCGACACCGTCTGAACCAAATATGTTTATCTTGGTCTCATCAGACCACAGGACATGGTTCCAGTAATCCATGTCCTTAGTCTGCTTGTCTTCAGCAAACTGTTTGCGGGCTTTCTTGTGCATCATCTTGTTTATGTTTATGTAGAGCAACAATTCTTTTTATTCAGATCCTCAGAGAGTTCTTTGCCATGAGTTGCCATGTTGAACTTCCAGTGACCAGTATGAGAGAGTGAGAGTGAAAACACCAAATTTAACACACTTGCTCCCCATTCACACCGGAGACCTTGTAACACTAACGGGTCACATGACACCGGGGAGGGAAAATGGCCATTTGGGCCCAATTTGGACATTTTCACTTAGGGGTGTACTGACTTTTGTTGCCAGTGGTTTAGACATTAATGGCTGTGTGTTGAGTTATTTTGAGGGGACAGGAAATTTAGACTGTTATACAAGCTGTACACTCACTACTTTACATTGTAGACAAGTGTCATTTCTTCAGTGTTGTCACATGAAAAGATAGAAGAAAAGATTTACAAAAATGTGAGGGGTGTACTCACTTTTGTGAGATACTGTATATCTATAGCTATAGTACAAGGTACCCAGATAAGAGAGGATACAATGTATATACAGTATATCTATAGTAATGGGGGACCCAGAGGATACAATGTATATAAGTCTATAGTACAGGAGAAACAGAGGATAATATAGTGTATATCTGTAGTACAGGGGACCCAGAGAGGAGAGGATACAATGTATGTACAGAGAGGAGAAAGCATATATCCCTATATACACAGTAAAGGGTAAAGAGCTCTCTATATTATTATACAGGGGACAGAAAGTCATATTCATATATATATATATATATATATATATATATATATATATACACACACAGTATGGAGGACAGTGATCCCCTATATATACAGTATGGAGGACAGTGATCCCTATATATACAGTACGGAGGACAGTAATCCCCTATACTGTATATACAGTACAGAAGACAGTGATTCCCTATAGATACAGTAAAGGGGATAGAGGTTTCTAT
Organism: Lithobates pipiens; assembly: GCF_037356315.1. Classification (NCBI taxonomy): domain Eukaryota; kingdom Metazoa; phylum Chordata; class Amphibia; order Anura; family Ranidae; genus Lithobates; species Lithobates pipiens. Next base: position 3,054,132 of record NW_027507903.1, read on the forward strand.
ATAAAGCACAGAGGACAGTGATCCCCATATACAGTATGTGACAGACCTAGCCGGCACAGAGGCTTTTGGAGGGGACTAAATGCTGGCCTCTTGCAGACCGATTATGGGCCCTGGCATTTGGGGGAACGGTGTTCTTTGTGAGCTGTATGCCTGGGGACCCTTGAGGTGGTGTTACTTTGGATTCAGGTCCATATCCCCCCAAGAGACACAGACTCTGAGAACCCTGTATTTGTCATATTATAAATAGTGGCTGATTCATACTGTTGGGACACATACTGTTAGATGCTAATCTCATCAACTCCAGCCACCTGTCTGTTGTCTTCTATAATGTAAATGAGTGTGGCTTCTCTTTCAGCCATTGTTGTCTGGGCTAATTAACCCTGCAATTGAGGAGTCCTGTGTTTAAACTTATGATAATGTATCATCTACTGTGTGAAGCTCGGTGACAACACGTCTGACCTGTAGGGAAATCCTGATTTTTCAATAACATTGCCCAGGATGCTTAAAGGGATTAGTTAAAGCGGAGGTCCACCCTAAAATGGACCTTCCGCTCATCGGAACCCTCCCCCTCTCCGGCGCCACAATTGGCACCTTTCAGGGGGGAGGGGGGTGCAGTTACCTGGATAATCCAGGTAACTGCACCCACTTCCGGGATAGCTCTCTGCGGAAAGGGGCGTATATTACGCCCCTTTCCGCAAGTGCCCGCCCCTTTCCGCAAGTGCCCCGCTGCCTGCTGGGAAAACACACAGATCCCAGAGGCAGCGGGGACCGTCCTTATTGCGCAGGGCGGCTCGAGCATGCGCAGTAGGGAACCGGGAAATGAAGCCGAAAGGCTCCATTTCCTGATTCCCATACCCAAGATGGCGGCGGCAGCACCCGAGAAACGATCTACAGATCGGCTTCGGGTGCCGACATCGCGGGCGCGCTGGACAGGTAAGTGTCACTATTTTAAAAGTCAGCAGCTGCAGTATTTGTAGCTGCTGGCTTTTAAAAAAAAAAAAAAAACGCGGAGTCCCGGCGGACTCCCGCTTTAATGAGCTCATGTTACAGGTGTATTTTCAGAGTAATATGAGCAGGAGGTATACAACTCCTCTTTTACGATATATTAGACCTGTATTCCTTTCAATAAAAATTCATTCATTCCTGCTTGACCCTCAACACAGAGCCTCGTCTCGTACTTAGGGGGAGAATTATTTGTATGGGTTTCTTGCTTGACTGATTGGAGTGTTTGGTAGCTGCCTTTGTGTTTGGGAAGGGAATGTCCTAAACTACTTTAACCCCTTTTATACTCGGGGTGTCGTTACACAGTACATGGGACAGTGATCCCTTTAAATACAGTACAGGGGGACAGCAATCCTTATGAATACAGTAAAGGGGATAGAGATCCCTATATATAAAGTACAGAGGACAGTGATCTCTATATACAGTATATAGTACTATAGTATAGGGGACAGTGATCCCTATATATAAAGTAAAGTGGATAGAGATCCTAATGTATAAACATTACAGAAGACAGAAATCCCTATATATACAGTACAAGGGACACAGACCTCTCTCTCTCTCTCTCTCTCTCTATGTAGCGGCTATAACCATTTGTAGGGTGGCCTTAACTTTATGGTCTTACCGGTTACCTCCGCTTGGCTTGTTCTTCCAGGTCTAGGGGTTCCCAGGGTTGATACCCAACGACTTGGACGCTGACACCAATAAAGTCCTTTTGCAAGGTTTTATTTTGCAGGGGTAACATCCAACAACACAGTCTCATATAGGAACAGAGGGCAAGGGTGAAGAACTCAGGCACCTTGAACTGCAGCCATAACAAAGTCTCTAGTACCACCCAGAGATTAGCCACTCGCAGCTGGGCGCTTCAAGGATGAACAAATCTCTAGCCAGAGATTATGGCAGTCAGCACTTTGATTCAGAACTTGTAAAATCTCTGACCTTGAACAAGTTGTAACTGAAAGTGAACAGGAACCTTTTTCCTCAGTACCTGGAACGTTCTCTGTCTCCTTGATAGTACTGGAAAAAGCGTGGATTCGTCAATGTCCTTCCCAAATCAGTAACCAGGCACTTCTCAGGGTGCCAGCTTGTTGGCCCTCCTCCGAAGAGTCCTCCCCTGGTCACTTTCACGAACTGTGGTGCCCCTCCAAGCCGAGAGCATACCCAGACACCTTGAATCCTCCCTCAGTTACTGTGCCTCGGACCAGCTGGTTCCAAGACTCAGGAGCAGACAGATCCCTACCCTAGACCAGGCGGGTACACATGACCAAGCAGAACTTCTAACACAGCCCAGCCAAACTGATGTCAAAGTTAACCTAGATAATTAACCCTCAGAACCCCACTACTGTTCTGAGGCAAAAACGAAATTTACACATGAATGACACTTTGTCCAAAATGTCATCCGCTACACATTCCCCCCAGTTATTTAGACGATGTCCTCATCGTCTAGGTAACAACTAGGGTAAAAATCCTATCAAAAAAACTATGCAGTGCCTGAATTTTTTTATTTTTTTTGGTGTCGGGGAAGGGAAAACGGGGAAACATATTCAAACATTAACGTTTTCACAATGACACATTCAACGCTGTACATATACCACCCAACTGACTGACTAAACCCACCCAGCCTCCAATGAGCTTGACAGTCGATCTCGGTGCATCCTGAAAGAAACACAATACAAAGGACAACACTGTACACTATAAATTTCACCTTGAAGGGCGAAAGTCCATTGTTAATACAACGGAACTTCCTCCTTCATAGACACATGAAATATCTCTCTAACATTCTTCTAACGACTTATACGAAACTAGTCTAGCGACTAATAGAAAAAGTCCTTGCCTATTACTGCTCCTTTCCTGCCAACTCACGCCACCTAGTGGTCAGAGCCCCTGTACATACAAGTCTTTCAATAAACAGAGCACGGTGGGCTAAAAGCCTGGAGAACTTACCGTGCATCTTCTTGTAGAAATTACCTACCTAACTACCCCAGAGTCCTTGTAACTTGCACAAACACTGGAAAAGCTTAGGACACAAAGAAATTCTTCTTCTTTTCTGCAAAATTTTTCGAAGACTTGGCTCCAGGAACAGTTCACCAATAAAACCTTGGGTCAGGTAGAGTTAGGTCTTTCCCTTGAGCATCAACGGTGGTGATGAGACAAATGGCAATCTCTTTATCCGGTCTGCATATTATAACTTTGTCACAATAAACATGCCGACCATAGCTCCACTGCAACAGTCATGAAATCCGTTCAGCATTTTCTATGTGAAAGGCATCTTCCGCAGTGACTTTGAGACCTTAGGATGGTCCTGAACATTTTCCCTATGTCACTTCTTTCACAATGTCCATGACTTCACCCAAGAACACAGGAGAGGTCAAGTCCATACTCTGTTGCCGCTCGCCTATAAAAGTCTCAGGGGCCCAACGACCCCGTCATTCTTGGGCAGTGTCCATGCACCGGCAACAGTTCAATTCAACTCAAAAGCTTTAAAAGTTTAAAACCTTTTACTCATGGCAGTAGTGATGGACGAACTTCCGACGGGACGTTTCGCGAACGCGGACCGCGAACGCGGCCGATAGTTTGCGAAACAGGAAAGTTCGCGGCGGGCCCCATTGACTTCAATGGGAGGCGAACTTCGCAAACCTTTAGGTCAAATTTGCAGCCACAAAATAATTATTAGCTGGGCAAACATAGTCCCACCACATGGCCAATGACATAATACATGTATGAGGTGAATTTGGGATCGATAACTACAAGCATTCTTTTTTTATATGGGAAATTGTTCTGACAATTCAGGACTGTGGAGCGCATGAAGGCAATGGAGGAGAGGGAAGGTCAGGGACCAGGGTAGGCAAAGAAGAGGGTGCAGGAGATGATCACCAGCAGCGTGACATACAGCAATGACACCTGCACCGTGATAGAGTCATCTGACAACAGCACCGTGATAGAGAGCACTGACATCAGCAGCGTGACATAAAGCACTGACATCAGCACCGTGATATACAGCACTGACAGCAGCACCGTGATAGAGAGCACTGACATCAGAAGCGTGACATTAAGCACTGACATCAGCACCGTGATATACAGCACTGACAGCAGCACCGTGATAGAGAGCACTGACATCAGAAGCGTGACATTAAGCACTGACATCAGCACCGTGATATACAGCACTGACAGCAGCACCGTGATAGAGAGCACTGACATCAGAAGCGTGACATTAAGCACTGACATCAGCACCGTGATATACAGCACTGACAGCAGCAGCGTGATAGAGAGCACTGCCATCAGAAGCGTGACATTAAGTCACCGCCGCTGAAGACGTCAGTGACGAAACGCGTTCGACGGAGTTACGCCTATTACGTCAGTTCCGGGTCGCCGACGTTCGTTGGAACGCAGTTGGAGTGCAAGCCGAAACTGCGGATCCACCGTACGGCTTCCACGGTCGGATTGATATTCACGCTAGAAGGGCTCTATCCCTGGGGGACTTACAAAAACTGGAGTGACCATATGCAACAGGGTATATCCCGGGACATTGCTTTTAAGTGGTTTTTGTACTCATAGTCCTTTTTGTTTTTTATGGGATAAAGTGCCATTAGCGTGTGGTTTATTATCTTTCTCTCAGCTTGGTTCTATGATTTACAATCTGTTTTTCTGAAACGACACCATTTATTTACATATGGGGGCTGAGTGATTTTTTAGTGGACTGTGTTTCCATATCTTTTTCTCAATATATGAGATTTGCTTTTTCCACTTTTTATTTTATGGTTTTTATTATTGTTTTTTATTTAATATTTTTTGTGGCAATAAATTGATTTTTTATACAAATTACACTATGGAGGCTACAATTTTTTTCTTATGAGGACATATGAAATCTCCCTCTGGATGCGATTGAGGAGCTTGATATCGGCAGACTTTGATCTCAAGGCGAACTACCCCTGCAGGGGTGCATTCTTCTGGTGAGTGGGGTATCTTGTGGGGGAACACAGAAGTCACGTTGAAGATTGCACAAGAAGCACTAAAGTCACTTTTGAACATTTTGCAATTGCACCACTGAAGATTTTTTGGATAATTTGGACACTATTTTTGTATTTTTATCTATAATTTTATTATTTTTTTATTATTATTTTTTCTTTTAATCATCTTTAAGCATATACATATTTTCACTATGGATTGTGTATTTAATTTGTTGGCTGATTGATTTTCTGATTTTTTGCTTTTTCACTTGCACTTTTTGATGCACTTTTCATATATATATATATATATATATATTTTTCTCATATATATGTTTGTAATAGCATTTGCACTTTTATAGTTTGCACTTTTATAGCTTGTACATCCAGGATTTGAATTAGAATCTCACTAGCACATATATACATATGCCTCTTACTGGGAATTTGTTGATTTAATTACATCTTGGCACCAATGCGATTTTAGGCAATATTGCACTTAGCAACAGATAAAGGAATTTTTTGTTTTTTGTTTGTTGTTTTTTTGGTTTCTAGTTCTCCCCTCTCTCCTTTGTTTACTGGATCTATCTGTCAATCTTAGGAATTAATTTCCAGTAGGAAGAGTGTTTTTTGTTCTTTTGGGATATTTGAGTAGCTTGTAACTTGAAAAATCGCATTTAGTATCATCTTTTGGCATTTAGTCCTTTTTATTTTATCTTTTAGGATGGACACATGATTTATTCGGGACTATATATTATATATACCGACCTTACTATGTAGGGCTGTGGCCGATACACATTTGACCATCTTTGTGATTGTAATAGATTCTAGCAGGAATTGTTCTTGTTGACGTTTTTTCTTGATTTTAATAGAAATTAGTAGGATTCTAAAGGATTTGAGGAATCCCGGAAGAAGGATTTATTTTCATTTTATTTGTAATGAGATTTTATTTGTAATGAGGTAGCGCCAATTACCCCGGTCACCATATTGTTCTATTAAGCACTGACATCAGCACCGTGATATACAGCACTGACAGCAGCACCGTGATAGAGAGCACTGACATCAGAAGCGTGACATTAAGCACTGACATCAGCACCGTGATATACAGCACTGACAGCAGCACCGTGATAGAGAGCACTGACATCAGAAGCGTGACATTAAGCACTGACATCAGCACCGTGATATACAGCACTGACAGCAGCAGCGTGATAGAGAGTACTGACATCAGAAGCGTGACATTAAGCACTGACATCAGCACCGTGATATACAGCACTGACAGCAGCAGCGTGACATTAAGCACTCACACCAGCACCGTGATATACAGCACTGACAGCAGCACCGTAAGCAGCCCCAGGAGGAAGTCAGCACAGCACAGGGATGGTGTGATCCCCTCATAATAAGCAGGCCCAGGAGAAACTCAGCACAGCACAGGGATGGTGTGATCCCCTCATAATAAGAACCCCCAGGAGTAAGTCAGCACAGCACAGGGATGGTGTGATCCCCTCATAATAAGAACCCCCAGGAGGAAGTCAGCACAGCACAGGGATGGTGTGATCCCCTCATAAGCAGCCCCAGTAGAAATATGACACCGCTCAACCTCTTCAAAGAGGAGGGTAGGGGCATATAGTACAGTGTGCTTTTTTGGGACAAGGAAGTGAGCCAAATAAAGAAAGAAGGTCTGTGTGCTTGATTAAAAAAATAGTTTATAGACATATACATGGTCTACTGGTCACATGTGTTGAATTCCTCCGAGATCCATGCCTCATTCATTTTTAGAAATGTGAGGTAGTTCTCACTGTCGTGAGCTAGGCGAGTACGCTTATCGGTCACGATCCCCCCTGCTGCGCTGAACGTCCTTTCGGACAGGACACTGGATGAGGGGCAAGCCAACAGTTCGATTGCAAATTGGGCAAGCTCTGGCCAGAGGTCAAGCCTGCCCACCCAGTAGTCCAGGGGTTCATCACTCCTCAGAGCGTCCACATCGGCCGTTAACCCAATGTAGTCGGACACCTGATGGTCTAGGCGTTCCCTGATGCTGGATCCGGATGACACCTGTCGATGGGTCAGCTGAAAGAATGACCTCATATCTGAAGTCACCAACACATCTTCAAACCGGCCTCTTCTTGCAGGCGCTGTTGGATTGGTACCCGCAAATCCTTCTCTGGGAGTGGGAATTGCTCCTCTGCCAGCGCACGCAAAAGCAGAATGCAGCATTTCTCGAAGCAAGGCCTGGAAGTGCTGCATTCTGACAGCCCTCTGCGACGGCGGTAACATTTCCACCATTTTGTGTTTGTACCGGGGGTATAAGTACGTTGCCAGCCAGTACTGGTCCTTGACCCTTATGCTTTTTATACGGGGGTCCCTATTAAAACACTGGAGCATGAAGGCCCCCATTTGCACTAAAGTGGAAGCGGTGTGGTGGCCTGGCTCCTGCTCATCATCCAGGATAATGTCGTCCTCTTCATTCTCCTCTCCCCATCCACGCACAACAGGGATCCCAGAAAGGTTTAAAGCATGCTCTTCTTGCTCCTCCTCATCCGCCCCGGCACCATCCTCCTCTGACTCCTCTTCAGACTCCTGTTGTTGACTTGTCTCAGATAGAGTAGCCCCCACTGGGAATTCATCCAGCATTGCGACTTCCTCATCTTCCCGCTCCTGCTCCTCCACAGCCTGATCAATGACACGACGCAATGCACGCTCCATAAAGAAGGCATAAGGTACCATGTCACTGATGGCGCCATGGCTGCGACTGACCAGTTTGGTAATCTCCTCAAATGGCCGCAGAAGTCTGCATGTGTCGCGCATGAGCAGCCACTGGCATGGTGAAAAAAAACCCAGCTCCCTAGAACCGTTTCTGCCGCAGAGTTCATACAGGTAGACGTTAACTGCACGTTTCTGCTGGAGCAGCCTATCAAGCATATAGAAGGTTGAGTTCCATCGCGTCGGGCAATCGCAAATAAGACGTCTGACCGGCAGATTGTGTCACCGCTGAATGTCAGCAAGGCGAGCCATGGCCGTGTAAGATCTTCTGAAATGGGCCGAGATTTTCCTTGCCTGCCGCAAGATGTCCTGGACCCTAGGGTATTTGACAAGGAATCGCTGCACGACCAAGTTTAAGACGTGTGCCATGCATGGCACGTGCGTGATTTTGCCCTGTTTCAATGCGCTAAGCAGAATGGCACCGTTGTCACACACCACTTTACCAACTGTCAAATTGAGCGGTGTTAGCCACTGATCTGCCTGTGAACGCAAAGCTGAAAGGAGTGCCGGGCCAGTGTGGCTCTTGGCTTCCAGGCACAACAGACGCAGCACGGCATGGCAGCGTCTCACCTGGCATGTGGAATAGGTTCTGGGGAGCTTGGGCGGTGCAGCGGAAGAGACGCTAGCAGCAGAAAAGGAGGAGGCAGCTGAGGAGGAGAGGGAGGAGGATGGAGTAGGAGGAGGAGGAGGAGAAGAAGAGTCAGGCCTGCATGCAATCCGTGGCGGTAAAACCAAATCTACACGGGTGCCACGGGTTACATGCTTGACGGCCGTCAGAAGGTTCACCCAGTGGGCAGTAAAAGTGATATACCTTCCCTGCCCGTGTTTGCTAGACCACGTGTCTGTGGTCAGATGTATCTTGGCACCGACACTGTGTGCCAGAGATACATTCACTTGCCGTTGAACATGGCCATATAGCTCTGGGATGCCCTTCTCTGAGAAATACTTCCTTCCTGGGACCTTCCATTGTGGTGTTCCAATGGCCACAAATTTGCGAAAGGCCTCTGAGTCCACCAGTTTATATGGCAGTAGTTGGCGGGCTATGAGTTCTGACAAGCCAGCCGTCAATCGTTGGGCAAGAGGGTTATCCGGCGTCATCATTTTTTTATGCTCGAACATTAGGCCCACGGAAGCCTGCCTTTTTGCAGAAAAATGTGAGCTTGGCGTGATGGAAGGTGGAGTGGAGGACAATTGTGAGGAGAGAGGAGAAGGAGAAGTAGAAGACGAGGCTGGACGGTGAGAGCCTGCAGTGTGGCTTTGTGTGTTCCGTTGCTCCCACTCGGCTCGGTGATGGCTGCCCATGTGCCTTCTTAAGGCGGTCGTCCCTAGGTGAGTGTTGGGCTTACCGCGACTAATGCGTTGACTGCAAAGATTGCAGATGGCAACGCTATTGCCAGCAGCGGACACGTTAAAAAAAGCCCACACTGCGGAGCCATGTGCCGGTGTCCTGGGAGCGCCAGATGTGACCGTACATGGTCGATGACTCGCTCCTGATACATTTGCAGTCTGCTTTGTCCCTCCTGTGCAATGTAAGTTATTCCTGCTTCTCCTCCCTATCTGCTGGTCCATATCTCCCTCTGAACTCCCCTCCTCTTCCTCTCTTGTGGGCACCCACGTGACATCACTAGACACGTCATCATCAACGTCACCTTCCCCACCGCTATAAGTAGAGTAGGCAGCAACACCGGGGACCAACCTCCTCCTTGGGCTGATCTGGGTACTGTCGTCAGACTGCTGAGTAGCGGTTGTTGCTACCTCCTCTTCCTGATCCAATACCAAGAGTGGCTGCGCATCAGAAATGTCCTCTTGATATGGATCGGAAAAAAAATCCTGTGACTCAAGCGGAAGGTATGTGGTGGTGGTGGTGGTGGTGGTGTTGTTGGTGGTAGTGTCTTTGGGGGTGTACATAGCAGAGAGTGAAGAAGAGGGTGCAGATCGAGAGGATGAGGAGGGTGCAGAAGAGTAAGGCTGAGCGAGCCACTCAACCAAGTCTGGTGCGTCCTTTAAAGTAATTGAACGCACCTTCTGCAACTTCCCACTTTGGCTCAAGGCTGTTGCTCCTGCCCTACCCCTACCACCCCTGCAGAAGGGCCTGCCTCTTCCTCTGCCTGTCATTTTTTAAATCACCCTGTGACAAAACTCTTAGTCCCTATACCGATGAAGGACTGCTGCAGTATAGGGCAGCGGTCAGCAGTGGTGCACCTCAACCCTATCTATTGTGGACCGATAGCGGTCCTTACAGAACAGCAGACTGTACCGCACTCAACCCTATGTACTGTAGCACCCTTCACCAAGTTACCAGTCCTTATAAGGACCTTTGTGGACCAAGTAGGTTGTGTGTGACTGATTAGCCGACTGTACGTCAGTCCCTATACTGCTGAAGGACTGCTGCAGTATAGGGCAGCGGTCAGCAGTGGTGCACCTCAACCCTATCTATTGTGGACCGATACCAGTCCTTACAGAACATCAGACTGTACCTCACTCAACCCTATGTACTGTAGCACCCTTCACCAAGTTACCAGTCCTTATAAGGACCTTTGTGGACCAAGTAGGTTGTGTGTGACTGATTAGCAGACTGTACGTCAGTCCCTATACTGCTGAAGGACTGCTGCAGTATAGGGCAGCGGTCAGCAGTGGTGCACCTCAACCCTATCTATTGTGGACCGATAGCGGTCCTTACAGAACAGCAGACTGTACCGCACTCAACCCTATGTACTGTAGCACCCCTCACCAAGTTACCAGTCCTTATAAGGACCTTTGTGGACCAAGTAGGTTGTGTGTGACTGATTAGCAGACTGTACGTCAGTCCCTATACTGCTGAAGGACTGCTGCAGTATAGGGCAGCGGTCAGCAGTGGTGCACCTCAACCCTATGTATTGTGGACCGATACCGGTCCTTACAGAACAGCAGACTGTACCTCACTCAACCCTATGTACTGTAGCACCCTTCACCAAGTTACCAGTCCTTATAAGGACCTTTGTGGACCAAGTAGGTTGTGTGTGACTGATTAGCAGACTGTACGTCAGTCCCTATACTGCTGAAGGACTGCTGCCGTATAGGGCAGCGGTCAGCAGTGGTGCACCTCAACCCTATCTATTGTGGACCGATACCAGTCCTTACAGAACATCAGACTGTATCTCACTCAACCCTATGTACTGTAGCACCCTTCACCAAGTTACCAGTCCTTATAAGGACCTTTGTGGACCAAGTAGGTTGTGTGTGACTGATTAGCAGACTGTACGTCAGTCCCTATACTGCTGAAGGACTGCTGCAGTATAGGGCAGCGGTCAGCAGTGGTGCACCTCAACCCTATCTATTGTGGACCGATAGCGGTCCTTACAGAACAGCAGACTGTACCGCACTCAACCCTATGTACTGTAGCACCCTAGACCAAGTTACCAGTCCTTATAAGAACTTTTGTGGACCAAGCAGGTTGTGTGTTAGTGATTAGCAGACTGTACGTCAGTCCCTATACCAATGAAGGACTGCTGCAGTATAGGGCAGCGGTCAGCAGTGGTGCACCTCAACCCTATCTATTGTTGACCGATAGAGGTCCTTACAGAACAGCAGACTGTACCGCACTCAACCCTATGTACTGTAGCACCCTTCACCAAGTTACCAGTCCTTATAAGGACCTTTGTGGACCAAGTAGGTTGTGTGTGACTGATTAGCAGACTGTACGTCAGTCCCTGTACTGCTGAAGGACTGCTGCAGTATAGGGAAGCGGTCAGCAGTGGTGACCCTCAACCCTATCTATTGTGGACCGATAGCGGTCCTTACAGAACAGCAGACTGTACCGCACTCAACCCTATGTACTGTAGCACCCTTCACCAAGTTACCAGTCCTTATAAGGACCTTTGTGGACCAAGTAGGTTGTGTGTGACTGATTAGCAGACTGTACGTCAGTCCCTATACTGCTGAAGGACTGCTGCAGTATAGGGCAGCGGTCAGCAGTGGTGCACCTCAACCCTATGTATTGTGGACCGATACCGGTCCTTACAGAACAGCAGACTGTACCTCACTCAACCCTATGTACTGTAGCACCCTTCACCAAGTTACCAGTCCTTATAAGGACCTTTGTGGACCAAGTAGGTTGTGTGTGACTGATTAGCAGACTGTACGTCAGTCCCTATACTGCTGAAGGACTGCTGCAGTATAGGGCAGCGGTCAGCAGTGGTGACCCTCAATCCTATCTATTGTGGACCGATAGCGGTCCTTACAGAACAGCAGACTGTACCGCACTCAACCCTATGTACTGTAGCACCCTTCACCAAGTTACCAGTCCTTATAAGGACCTTTGTGGACCAAGTAGGTTGTGTGTGACTGATTAGCAGACTGTACGTCAGTCCCTATACTGCTGAAGGACTGCTGCAGTATAGGGCAGCGGTCAGCAGTGGTGCACCTCAACCCTATCTATTGTGGACCGATAGCGGTCCTTACAGAACAGCAGACTGTACCGCACTCAACCCTATGTACTGTAGCACCCTTCACCAAGTTACCAGTCCTTATAAGGACCTTTGTGGACCAAGTAGGTTGTGTGTGACTGATTAGTAGACTGTACGTCAGTCCCTATACTGCTGAAGGACTGCTGCAGTATGGGGCAGCGGTCAGCAGTGGTGCACCTCAACCCTATGTATTGTGGACCGATACCGGTCCTTACAGAACAGCAGACTGTACCTCACTCAACCCTATGTACTGTAGCACCCTTCACCAAGTTACCAGTCCTTATAAGGACCTTTGTGGACCAAGTAGGTTGTGTGTGACTGATTAGCAGACTGTACGTCAGTCCCTATACTGCTGAAGGACTGCTGCCGTATAGGGCAGCGGTCAGCAGTGGTGCACCTCAACCCTATCTATTGTGGACCGATACCAGTCCTTACAGAACATCAGACTGTACCTCACTCAACCCTATGTACTGTAGCACCCTTCACCAAGTTACCAGTCCTTATAAGGACCTTTGTGGACCAAGTAGGTTGTGTGTGACTGATTAGCAGACTGTACGTCAGTCCCTATACTGCTGAAGGACTGCTGCAGTATAGGGCAGCGGTCAGCAGTGGTGCACTTCAACCCTATCTATTGTGGACCGATAGCGGTCCTTACAGAACAGCAGACTGTACCGCACTCAACCCTATGTACTGTAGCACCCTAGACCAAGTTACCAGTCCTTATAAGAACTTTTGTGGACCAAGCAGGTTGTGTGTTAGTGATTAGCAGACTGTACGTCAGTCCCTATACCAATGAAGGACTGCTGCAGTATAGGGCAGCGGTCAGCAGTGGTGCACCTCAACCCTATCTATTGTGGACCGATAGAGGTCCTTACAGAACAGCAGACTGTACCGCACTCAACCCTATGTACTGTAGCACCCTTCACCAAGTTACCAGTCCTTATAAGGACCTTTGTGGACCAAGTAGGTTGTGTGTGACTGATTAGCAGACTGTACGTCAGTCCCTATACCAATGAAGGACTGCTGCAGTATAGGGCAGCGGTCAGCAGTGGTGCACCTCAACCCTATGTATTGTGGACCGATACCGGTCCTTACAGAACAGCAGACTGTACCTCACTCAACCCTATGTACTGTAGCACCCTTCACCAAGTTACCAGTCCTTATAAGGACCTTTGTGGACCAAGTAGGTTGTGTGTGACTGATTAGCAGACTGTACGTCAGTCCCTATACTGCTGAAGGACTGCTGCAGTATAGGGCAGCGGTCAGCAGTGGTGACCCTCAATCCTATCTATTGTGGACCGATAGCGGTCCTTACAGAACAGCAGACTGTACCGCACTCAACCCTATGTACTGTAGCATCCTTCACCAAGTTACCAGTCCTTATAAGGACCTTTGTGGACCAAGTAGGTTGTGTGTGACTGATTAGCAGACTGTACGTCAGTCCCTATACTGCTGAAGGACTGCTGCAGTATAGGGCAGCGGTCAGCAGTGGTGCACCTCAACCCTATCTATTGTGGACCGATAGCGGTCCTTACAGAACAGCAGACTGTACCGCACTCAACCCTATGTACTGTAGCACCCTTCACCAAGTTACCAGTCCTTATAAGGACCTTTGTGGACCAAGTAGGTTGTGTGTGACTGATTAGCCGACTGTACGTCAGTCCCTATACTGCTGAAGGACTGCTGCAGTATAGGGCAGCGGTCAGCAGTGGTGCACCTCAACCCTATCTATTGTGGACCGATACCAGTCCTTACAGAACATCAGACTGTACCTCACTCAACCCTATGTACTGTAGCACCCTTCACCAAGTTACCAGTCCTTATAAGGACCTTTGTGGACCAAGTAGGTTGTGTGTGACTGATTAGCAGACTGTACGTCAGTCCCTATACTGCTGAAGGACTGCTGCAGTATAGGGCAGCGGTCAGCAGTGGTGCACCTCAACCCTATCTATTGTGGACCGATACCAGTCCTTACAGAACATCAGACTGTACCTCACTCAACCCTATGTACTGTAGCACCCTTCACCAAGTTACCAGTCCTTATAAGGACCTTTGTGGACCAAGTAGGTTGTGTGTGACTGATTAGCAGACTGTACGTCAGTCCCTATACTGCTGAAGGACTGCTGCAGTATAGGGCAGCGGTCAGCAGTGGTGCACCTCAACCCTATCTATTGTGGACCGATACCAGTCCTTACAGAACAGCAGACTGTACCGCACTCAACCCTATGTACTGTAGCCCCCTTCACCAAGTTACCAGTCCTTATAAGGACCTTTGTGGACCAAGTAGGTTGTGTGTGACTGATTAGCAGACTGTACGTCAGTCCCTATACTGCTGAAGGACTGCTGCAGTATAGGGCAGCGGTCAGCAGTGGTGCACCTCAACCCTATGTATTGTGGACCGATACCGGTCCTTACAGAACAGCAGACTGTACCTCACTCAACCCTATGTACTGTAGCACCCTTCACCAAGTTACCAGTCCTTATAAGGACCTTTGTGGACCAAGTAGGTTGTGTGTGACTGATTAGCAGACTGTACGTCAGTCCCTATACTGCTGAAGGACTGCTGCCGTATAGGGCAGCGGTCAGCAGTGGTGCACCTCAACCCTATCTATTGTGGACCGATACCAGTCCTTACAGAACATCAGACTGTATCTCACTCAACCCTATGTACTGTAGCACCCTTCACCAAGTTACCAGTCCTTATAAGGACCTTTGTGGACCAAGTAGGTTGTGTGTGACTGATTAGCAGACTGTACGTCAGTCCCTATACTGCTGAAGGACTGCTGCAGTATAGGGCAGCGGTCAGCAGTGGTGCACCTCAACCCTATCTATTGTGGACCGATAGCGGTCCTTACAGAACAGCAGACTGTACCGCACTCAACCCTATGTACTGTAGCACCCTAGACCAAGTTACCAGTCCTTATAAGAACTTTTGTGGACCAAGCAGGTTGTGTGTTAGTGATTAGCAGACTGTACGTCAGTCCCTATACCAATGAAGGACTGCTGCAGTATAGGGCAGCGGTCAGCAGTGGTGCACCTCAACCCTATCTATTGTTGACCGATAGAGGTCCTTACAGAACAGCAGACTGTACCGCACTCAACCCTATGTACTGTAGCACCCTTCACCAAGTTACCAGTCCTTATAAGGACCTTTGTGGACCAAGTAGGTTGTGTGTGACTGATTAGCAGACTGTACGTCAGTCCCTGTACTGCTGAAGGATTGCTGCAGTATAGGGCAGCGGTCAGCAGTGGTGACCCTCAACCCTATCTATTGTGGACCGATAGCGGTCCTTACAGAACAGCAGACTGTACCGCACTCAACCCTATGTACTGTAGCACCCTTCACCAAGTTACCAGTCCTTATAAGGACCTTTGTGGACCAAGTAGGTTGTGTGTGACTGATTAGCAGACTGTACGTCAGTCCCTATACTGCTGAAGGACTGCTGCAGTATAGGGCAGCGGTCAGCAGTGGTGCACCTCAACCCTATCTATTGTGGACCGATAGCGGTCCTTACAGAACAGCAGACTGTACCGCACTCAACCCTATGTACTGTAGCACCCTAGACCAAGTTACCAGTCCTTATAAGAACTTTTGTGGACCAAGCAGGTTGTGTGTTAGTGATTAGCAGACTGTACGTCAGTCCCTATACCAATGAAGGACTGCTGCAGTATAGGGCAGCGGTCAGCAGTGGTGCACCTCAACCCTATCTATTGTTGACCGATAGAGGTCCTTACAGAACAGCAGACTGTACCGCACTCAACCCTATGTACTGTAGCACCCTTCACCAAGTTACCAGTCTTTATAAGGACCTTTGTGGACCAAGTAGGTTGTGTGTGACTGATTAGCAGACTGTACGTCAGTCCCTGTACTGCTGAAGGATTGCTGCAGTATAGGGCAGCGGTCAGCAGTGGTGACCCTCAACCCTATCTATTGTGGACCGATAGCGGTCCTTACAGAACAGCAGACTGTACCGCACTCAACCCTATGTACTGTAGCACCCTTCACCAAGTTACCAGTCCTTATAAGGACCTTTGTGGACCAAGTAGGTTGTGTGTGACTGATTAGCAGACTGTACGTCAGTCCCTGTACTGCTGAAGGACTGCTGCAGTATAGGGAAGCGGTCAGCAGTGGTGCACCTCAACCCTATCTATTGTGGACCGATAGCGGTCCTTACAGAACAGCAGACTGTACCGCACTCAACCCTATGTACTGTAGCACCCTTCACCAAGTTACCAGTCCTTATAAGGACCTTTGTGGACCAAGTAGGTTGTGTGTGACTGATTAGCAGACTGTACGTCAGTCCCTATACTGCTGAAGGACTGCTGCAGTATAGGGCAGCGGTCAGCAGTGGTGCACCTCAACCCTATCTATTGTGGACCGATAGCGGTCCTTACAGAACAGCAGACTGTACCGCACTCAACCCTATGTACTGTAGCACCCCTCACCAAGTTACCAGTCCTTATAAGGACCTTTGTGGACCAAGTAGGTTGTGTGTGACTGATTAGCAGACTGTACGTCAGTCCCTATACTGCTGAAGGACTGCTGCAGTATAGGGCAGCGGTCAGCAGTGGTGCACATCAACCCTATGTATTGTGGACCGATACCGGTCCTTACAGAACAGCAGACTGTACCTCACTCAACCCTATGTACTGTAGCACCCTTCACCAAGTTACCAGTCCTTATAAGGACCTTTGTGGACCAAGTAGGTTGTGTGTGACTGATTAGCAGACTGTACGTCAGTCCCTATACTGCTGAAGGACTGCTGCAGTATAGGGCAGCGGTCAGCAGTGGTGACCCTCAATCCTATCTATTGTGGACCGATAGCGGTCCTTACAGAACAGCAGACTGTACCGCACTCAACCCTATGTACTGTAGCACCCTTCACCAAGTTACCAGTCCTTATAAGGACCTTTGTGGACCAAGTAGGTTGTGTGTGACTGATTAGTAGACTGTACGTCAGTCCCTATACTGCTGAAGGACTGCTGCAGTATGGGGCAGCGGTCAGCAGTGGTGCACCTCAACCCTATGTATTGTGGACCGATACCGGTCCTTACAGAACAGCAGACTGTACCTCACTCAACCCTATGTACTGTAGCACCCTTCACCAAGTTACCAGTCCTTATAAGGACCTTTGTGGACCAAGTAGGTTGTGTGTGACTGATTAGCAGACTGTACGTCAGTCCCTATACTGCTGAAGGACTGCTGCCGTATAGGGCAGCGGTCAGCAGTGGTGCACCTCAACCCTATCTATTGTGGACCGATACCAGTCCTTACAGAACATCAGACTGTACCTCACTCAACCCTATGTACTGTAGCACCCTTCACCAAGTTACCAGTCCTTATAAGGACCTTTGTGGACCAAGTAGGTTGTGTGTGACTGATTAGCAGACTGTACGTCAGTCCCTATACTGCTGAAGGACTGCTGCAGTATAGGGCAGCGGTCAGCAGTGGTGCACTTCAACCCTATCTATTGTGGACCGATAGCGGTCCTTACAGAACAGCAGACTGTACCGCACTCAACCCTATGTACTGTAGCACCCTAGACCAAGTTACCAGTCCTTATAAGAACTTTTGTGGACCAAGCAGGTTGTGTGTTAGTGATTAGCAGACTGTACGTCAGTCCCTATACCAATGAAGGACTGCTGCAGTATAGGGCAGCGGTCAGCAGTGGTGCACCTCAACCCTATCTATTGTGGACCGATAGAGGTCCTTACAGAACAGCAGACTGTACCGCACTCAACCCTATGTACTGTAGCACCCTTCACCAAGTTACCAGTCCTTATAAGGACCTTTGTGGACCAAGTAGGTTGTGTGTGACTGATTAGCAGACTGTACGTCAGTCCCTATACCAATGAAGGACTGCTGCAGTATAGGGCAGCGGTCAGCAGTGGTGCACCTCAACCCTATGTATTGTGGACCGATACCGGTCCTTACAGAACAGCAGACTGTACCTCACTCAACCCTATGTACTGTAGCACCCTTCACCAAGTTACCAGTCCTTATAAGGACCTTTGTGGACCAAGTAGGTTGTGTGTGACTGATTAGCAGACTGTACGTCAGTCCCTATACTGCTGAAGGACTGCTGCAGTATAGGGCAGCGGTCAGCAGTGGTGCACCTCAACCCTATCTATTGTGGACCGATAGCGGTCCTTACAGAACAGCAGACTGTACCGCACTCAACCCTATGTACTGTAGCACCCTTCACCAAGTTACCAGTCCTTATAAGGACCTTTGTGGACCAAGTAGGTTGTGTGTGACTGATTAGCCGACTGTACGTCAGTCCCTATACTGCTGAAGGACTGCTGCAGTATAGGGCAGCGGTCAGCAGTGGTGCACCTCAACCCTATCTATTGTGGACCGATACCAGTCCTTACAGAACATCAGACTGTACCTCACTCAACCCTATGTACTGTAGCACCCTTCACCAAGTTACCAGTCCTTATAAGGACCTTTGTGGACCAAGTAGGTTGTGTGTGACTGATTAGCAGACTGTACGTCAGTCCCTATACTGCTGAAGGACTGCTGCAGTATAGGGCAGCGGTCAGCAGTGGTGCACCTCAACCCTATCTATTGTGGACCGATACCAGTCCTTACAGAACATCAGACTGTACCTCACTCAACCCTATGTACTGTAGCACCCTTCACCAAGTTACCAGTCCTTATAAGGACCTTTGTGGACCAAGTAGGTTGTGTGTGACTGATTAGCAGACTGTACGTCAGTCCCTATACTGCTGAAGGACTGCTGCAGTATAGGGCAGCGGTCAGCAGTGGTGCACCTCAACCCTATCTATTGTGGACCGATACCAGTCCTTACAGAACAGCAGACTGTACCGCACTCAACCCTATGTACTGTAGCCCCCTTCACCAAGTTACCAGTCCTTATAAGGACCTTTGTGGACCAAGTAGGTTGTGTGTGACTGATTAGCAGACTGTACGTCAGTCCCTATACTGCTGAAGGACTGCTGCAGTATAGGGCAGCGGTCAGCAGTGGTGACCCTCAATCCTATCTATTGTGGACCGATAGCGGTCCTTACAGAACAGCAGACTGTACCGCACTCAACCCTATGTACTGTAGCACCCTTCACCAAGTTACCAGTCCTTATAAGGACCTTTGTGGACCAAGTAGGTTGTGTGTGACTGATTAGCAGACTGTACGTCAGTCCCTATACTGCTGAAGGACTGCTGCAGTATAGGGCAGCGGTCAGCAGTGGTGCACCTCAACCCTATCTATTGTGGACCGATAGCGGTCCTTACAGAACAGCAGACTGTACCGCACTCAACCCTATGTACTGTAGCACCCTTCACCAAGTTACCAGTCCTTATAAGGACCTTTGTGGACCAAGTAGGTTGTGTGTGACTGATTAGCAGACTGTACGTCAGTCTCTATACTGCTGAAGGACTGCTGCAGTATAGGGCAGCGGTCAGCAGTGGTGCACCTCAACCCTATCTATTGTGGACCGATACCAGTCCTTACAGAACATCAGACTGTACCTCACTCAACCCTATGTACTGTAGCACCCTTCACCAAGTTACCAGTCCTTATAAGGACCTTTGTGGACCAAGTAGGTTGTGTGTGACTGATTAGCAGACTGTACGTCAGTCCCTATACTACTGAAGGACTGCTGCAGTATAGGGCAGCGGTCAGCAGTGGTGCACCTCAACCCTATATATTGTGGACCGATAGCGGTCCTTACAGAACAGCAGACTGTACCGCACTCAACCCTATGTACTGTAGCACCCTTCACCAAGTTACCAGTCCTTATAAGGACCTTTGTGGACCAAGTAGGTTGTGTGTGACTGATTAGCAGACTGTACGTCAGTCCCTATACTGCTGAAGGACTGCTGCAGTATAGGGCAGCGGTCAGCAGTGGTGCACCTCAACCCTATGTATTGTGGACCTATACCGGTCCTTACAGAACAGCAGACTGTACCTCACTCAACCCTATGTACTGTAGCACCCTTCACCAAGTTACCAGTCCTGATAAGGACCTTTGTGGACCAAGTAGGTTGTGTGTGACTGATTAGCAGACTGTACGTCAGTCCCTATACTGCTGAAGGACTGCTGCAGTATAGGGCAGCGGTCAGCAGTGGTGACCCTCAATCCTATCTATTGTGGACCGATAGCGGTCCTTACAGAACAGCAGACTGTACCGCACTCAACCCTATGTACTGTAGCACCCTTCACCAAGTTACCAGTCCTTATAAGGACCTTTGTGGACCAAGTAGGTTGTGTGTGACTGATTAGCAGACTGTACGTCAGTCCCTATACTGCTGAAGGACTGCTGCAGTATAGGGCAGCGGTCAGCAGTGGTGCACCTCAACCCTATGTATTGTGGACCGATACTGGTCCTTACAGAACAGCAGACTGTACCTCACTCAACCCTATGTACTGTAGCACCCTTCACCAAGTTACCAGTCCTTATAAGGACCTTTGTGGACCAAGTAGGTTGTGTGTGACTGATTAGCAGACTGTACGTCAGTCCCTATACTGCTGAAGGACTGCTGCAGTATAGGGCAGCGGTCAGCAGTGGTGACCCTCAATCCTATCTATTGTGGACCGATAGCGGTCCTTACAGAACAGCAGACTGTACCGCACTCAACCCTATGTACTGTAGCACCCTTCACCAAGTTACCAGTCCTTATAAGGACCTTTGTGGACCAAGTAGGTTGTGTGTGACTGATTAGCAGACTGTACGTCAGTCCCTATACTGCTGAAGGACTGCTGCAGTATAGGGCAGCGGTCAGCAGTGGTGCACCTCAACCCTATGTATTGTGGACCGATACCGGTCCTTACAGAACAGCAGACTGTACCGCACTCAACCCTATGTACTGTAGCACCCTTCACCAAGTTACCAGTCCTTATAAGGACCTTTGTGGACCAAGTAGGTTGTGTGTGACTGATTAGCAGACTGTACGTCAGTCCCTATACTGCTGAAGGACTGCTGCAGTATAGGGCAGCGGTCAGCAGTGGTGCACCTCAACCCTATCTATTGTGGACCAATAGCGGTCCTTAAAGAACAGCAGACTGTACCGCACTCAACCCTATGTACTGTAGCACCCTTCACCAAGTTACCAGTCCTTATAAGGACCTTTGTGGACAAAGTAGGTTGTGTGTGACTGATTAGCAGACTGTACGTCAGTCCCTATACTGCTGAAGGACTGCTGCAGTATAGGGCAGCGGTCAGCAGTGGTGCACCTCAACCCTATGTATTGTGGACCGATACCGGTCCTTACAGAACAGCAGACTGTATCTCACTCAACCCTATGTACTGTAGCACCCTTCACCAAGTTACCAGTCCTTATAAGGACCTTTGTGGACCAAGTAGGTTGTGTGTGACTGATTAGCAGACTGTACGTCAGTCCCTATACTGCTGAAGGACTGCTGCCGTATAGGGCAGCGGTCAGCAGTGGTGCACCTCAACCCTATGTATTGTGGACCGATACCAGTCCTTACAGAACATCAGACTGTACCTCACTCAACCCTATGTACTGTAGCACCCTTCACCAAGTTACCAGTCCTTATAAGGACCTTTGTGGACCAAGTAGGTTGTGTGTGACTGATTAGCAGACTGTACGTCAGTCCCTATACTGCTGAAGGACTGCTGCAGTATAGGGCAGCGGTCAGCAGTGGTGCACCTCAACCCTATCTATTGTGGACCGATAGCGGTCCTTACAGAACAGCAGACTGTACCGCACTCAACCCTATGTACTGTAGCACCCTAGACCAAGTTACAAGTCCTTATAAGAACTTTTGTGGACCAAGCAGGTTGTGTGTTAGTGATTAGCAGACTGTACGTCAGTCCCTATACCAATGAAGGACTGCTGCAGTATAGGGCAGCGGTCAGCAGTGGTGCACCTCAACCCTATCTATTGTGGACCGATAGAGGTCCTTACAGAACAGCAGACTGTACCGCACTCAACCCTATGTACTGTATCACCCTTCACCAAGTTACCAGTCCTTATAAGGACCTTTGTGGACCAAGTAGGTTGTGTGTGACTGATTAGCAGACTGTACGTCAGTCCCTATACTGATGAAGGACTGCTGCAGTATAGGGCAGCGGTCAGCAGTGGTGACCCTCAACCCTATCTATTGTGGACCGATAGCGGTCCTTACAGAACAGCAGACTGTACCGCACTCAGCCCTATGTACTGTAGCACCCTTCACCAAGTTACCAGTCCTTATAAGGACCTTTGTGGACCAAGTAGGTTGTGTGTGACTGATTAGCAGACTGTACGTCAGTCCCTATACTGCTGAAGGACTGCTGCAGTATAGGGCAGCGGTCAGCAGTGGTGCACCTCAACCCTATCTATTGTGGACCGATAGCGGTCCTTACAGAACAGCAGACTGTACCGCACTCAACCCTATGTACTGTAGCACCCTTCACCAGGTTACCAGTCCTTATAAGGACCTTTGTGGACCAAGTAGGTTGTGTGTGACTGATTAGCAGACTGTATGTCAGTCCCTATACTGCTGAAGGACTGCTGCAGTATAGGGCAGCGGTCAGCAGTGGTGCACCTCAACCCTATCTATTGTGGACCGATAGCGGTCCTTACAGAACAGCAGACTGTACCGCACTCAACCCTATGTACTGTAGCACCCTTCACCAAGTTACCAGTCCTTATAAGGACCTTTGTGGACCAAGTAGGTTGTGTGTGACTGATTAGCCGACTGTACGTCAGTCCCTATACTGCTGAAGGACTGCTGCAGTATAGGGCAGCGGTCAGCAGTGGTGCACCTCAACCCTATCTATTGTGGACCGATACCAGTCCTTACAGAACATCAGACTGTACCTCACTCAACCCTATGTACTGTAGCACCCTTCACCAAGTTACCAGTCCTTATAAGGACCTTTGTGGACCAAGTAGGTTGTGTGTGACTGATTAGCAGACTGTACGTCAGTCCCTATACTGCTGAAGGACTGCTGCAGTATAGGGCAGCGGTCAGCAGTGGTGCACCTCAACCCTATCTATTGTGGACCGATACCAGTCCTTACAGAACAGCAGACTGTACCGCACTCAACCCTATGTACTGTAGCCCCCTTCACCAAGTTACCAGTCCTTATAAGGACCTTTGTGGACCAAGTAGGTTGTGTGTGACTGATTAGCAGACTGTACGTCAGTCCCTATACTGCTGAAGGACTGCTGCCGTATAGGGCAGCGGTCAGCAGTGGTGCACCTCAACCCTATGTATTGTGGACCGATACCAGTCCTTACAGAACATCAGACTGTACCTCACTCAACCCTATGTACTGTAGCACCCTTCACCAAGTTACCAGTCCTTATAAGGACCTTTGTGGACCAAGTAGGTTGTGTGTGACTGATTAGCAGACTGTACGTCAGTCCCTATACTGCTGAAGGACTGCTGCAGTATAGGGCAGCGGTCAGCAGTGGTGCACCTCAACCCTATCTATTGTGGACCGATAGCGGTCCTTACAGAACAGCAGACTGTACCGCACTCAACCCTATGTACTGTAGCACCCTAGACCAAGTTACCAGTCCTTATAAGAACTTTTGTGGACCAAGCAGGTTGTGTGTTAGTGATTAGCAGACTGTACGTCAGTCCCTATACCAATGAAGGACTGCTGCAGTATAGGGCAGCGGTCAGCAGTGGTGCACCTCAACCCTATCTATTGTGGACCGATAGAGGTCCTTACAGAACAGCAGACTGTACCGCACTCAACCCTATGTACTGTATCACCCTTCACCAAGTTACCAGTCCTTATAAGGACCTTTGTGGACCAAGTAGGTTGTGTGTGACTGATTAGCAGACTGTACGTCAGTCCCTATACTGCTGAAGGACTGCTGCAGTATAGGGCAGCGGTCAGCAGTGGTGACCCTCAACCCTATCTATTGTGGACCGATAGCGGTCCTTACAGAACAGCAGACTGTACCGCACTCAGCCCTATGTACTGTAGCACCCTTCACCAAGTTACCAGTCCTTATAAGGACCTTTGTGGACCAAGTAGGTTGTGTGTGACTGATTAGCAGACTGTACGTCAGTCCCTATACTGCTGAAGGACTGCTGCAGTATAGGGCAGCGGTCAGCAGTGGTGCACCTCAACCCTATCTATTGTGGACCGATAGCGGTCCTTACAGAACAGCAGACTGTACCGCACTCAACCCTATGTACTGTAGCACCCTTCACCAGGTTATCAGTCCTTATAAGGACCTTTGTGGACCAAGTAGGTTGTGTGTGACTGATTAGCAGACTGTATGTCAGTCCCTATACTGCTGAAGGACTGCTGCAGTATAGGGCAGCGGTCAGCAGTGGTGCACCTCAACCCTATCTATTGTGGACCGATAGCGGTCCTTACAGAACAGCAGACTGTACCGCACTCAACCCTATGTACTGTAGCACCCTTCACCAAGTTACCAGTCCTTATAAGGACCTTTGTGGACCAAGTAGGTTGTGTGTGACTGATTAGCAGACTGTACGTCAGTCCCTATACTGCTGAAGGACTGCTGCAGTATAGGGCAGCGGTCAGCAGTGGTGCACCTCAACCCTATCTATTGTGGACCGATAGCGGTCCTTAAAGAACAGCAGACTGTACCGCACTCAACCCTATGTACTGTAGCACCCTTCACCAAGTTACCAGTCCTTATAAGGACCTTTGTGGACAAAGTAGGTTGTGTGTGACTGATTAGCAGACTGTACGTCAGTCCCTATACTGCTGAAGGACTGCTGCAGTATAGGGCAGCGGTCAGCAGTGGTGCACCTCAACCCTATGTATTGTGGACCGATACCGGTCCTTACAGAACAGCAGACTGTATCTCACTCAACCCTATGTACTGTAGCACCCTTCACCAAGTTACCAGTCCTTATAAGGACCTTTGTGGACCAAGTAGGTTGTGTGTGACTGATTAGCAGACTGTACGTCAGTCCCTATACTGCTGAAGGACTGCTGCCGTATAGGGCAGCGGTCAGCAGTGGTGCACCTCAACCCTATGTATTGTGGACCGATACCAGTCCTTACAGAACATCAGACTGTACCTCACTCAACCCTATGTACTGTAGCACCCTTCACCAAGTTACCAGTCCTTATAAGGACCTTTGTGGACCAAGTAGGTTGTGTGTGACTGATTAGCAGACTGTACGTCAGTCCCTATACTGCTGAAGGACTGCTGCAGTATAGGGCAGCGGTCAGCAGTGGTGCACCTCAACCCTATCTATTGTGGACCGATAGCGGTCCTTACAGAACAGCAGACTGTACCGCACTCAACCCTATGTACTGTAGCACCCTAGACCAAGTTACCAGTCCTTATAAGAACTTTTGTGGACCAAGCAGGTTGTGTGTTAGTGATTAGCAGACTGTACGTCAGTCCCTATACCAATGAAGGACTGCTGCAGTATAGGGCAGCGGTCAGCAGTGGTGCACCTCAACCC
Source organism: Lithobates pipiens (assembly GCF_037356315.1). NCBI lineage: Eukaryota > Metazoa > Chordata > Amphibia > Anura > Ranidae > Lithobates > Lithobates pipiens. The sequence continues at coordinate 3,079,662 of NW_027507903.1, forward strand.
TATCTATTGTGGACCGATAGAGGTCCTTACAGAACAGCAGACTGTACCGCACTCAACCCTATGTACTGTATCACCCTTCACCAAGTTACCAGTCCTTATAAGGACCTTTGTGGACCAAGTAGGTTGTGTGTGACTGATTAGCAGACTGTACGTCAGTCCCTATACTGCTGAAGGACTGCTGCAGTATAGGGCAGCGGTCAGCAGTGGTGACCCTCAACCCTATCTATTGTGGACCGATAGCGGTCCTTACAGAACAGCAGACTGTACCGCACTCAACCCTATGTACTGTAGCACCCTAGACCAAGTTACCAGTCCTTATAAGAACTTTTGTGGACCAAGCAGGTTGTGTGTTAGTGATTAGCAGACTGTACGTCAGTCCCTATACCAATGAAGGACTGCTGCAGTATAGGGCAGCGGTCAGCAGTGGTGCACCTCAACCCTATCTATTGTGGACCGATAGCGGTCCTTACAGAACAGCAGACTGTACCGCACTCAACCCTAGGTACTGTAGCACCCTTCACCAGGTTACCAGTCCTTATAAGGACCTTTGTGGACCAAGTAGGTTGTGTGTGACTGATTAGCAGACTGTACGTCAGTCCCTATACTGCTGAAGGACTGCTGCAGTATAGGGCAGCGGTCAGCAGTGGTGCACCTCAACCCTATCTATTGTGGACCGATAGCGGTCCTTACAGAACAGCAGACTGTACCGCACTCAACCCTATGTACTGTAGCACCCTACACAGACCAAGTTACCAGTCCTGATAAAGAGCTTTGTGGAACAAGTAGGTTGTGAATGATTAGCAGACTGCAGCAGAAGGGCAGCAGTCAAGTATAATATTCTTTCTATATTTGGAAGAAAGAATATTATGTGTGTACAAGCCTATTACCATACCACTGATACCAGTCCTGAAAAGAACCTTTGTGGAACTAATAGTAACAGCAACTGTTTAAACTGACCCTCACTGCCTGACACACTGCTTCCTTCCTGTCCCTATACAAACTGGCAAAAAAGAGGAGACTGGAACAATTACTGGTTACTCGAATAGCTCTTTTGTGGACCTGATAGTAACAGCTAATGATGATGATGATGATGACTAATCTGGCTGTCCCTAAAATAGCAGCAGACACAGCGCTCTGTCCCTTTCTCTAAACTGACAAAAGACACTCAGGCTGCTGCAACAATCAGTAGCACAGCAAACCTATATACACCTAACACCTATACCAGTCCTAAAAAGAACTTTTGTGTACCAAATAGCTAGCGTTTTATCTGTCCCTGCTCCAAACAGCAACCTTTCCCTATAGTGACAGAAGAAAGAATGTAAAATGGCCGCCGGATCGGGTGTATTTATAAGTTAGGGGGAATGTCCAAGTGCCCATGTGCTGTCATGTCTCAATTGGCTGTCCTGTACCCCATGATGGATGTGTCATAAGGTCAAAGTTCCTTTACACAGTAAAAACACGGAAGTCCGCCCGGCGAACGACGCCAATAGTCCGCCGAACTGGCGGACCGTGAACAGCCGAAATTCGCCGCGAAACGACCGCCGGGCGAACTGTTCGGCCATCACTACACGGCAGCTTCGGCTCGAAATACCAGTCGCCTCCCTCGTCGGAGCCAGTCTCAACTGGCGAGTCAGGTGAGGAATCTCCTGCAGGCAGGTAGTTCACCGTAGCAGCACTTGCAGTACCCCGCGGCTTGCATTTAAACACCTTCCCCCAAATATCTGGCCTCGGGGTGCAGGAGGCAGGCCTGCCTCTGCAGTGGCAAGGTTTGCTGCTTTGCTCCTCTGCCTGCACGGCCCATGCTGTAGCGGCAGCCTTCTTCCTTGGAGTCACATTCGCAACCTCCGCAAGGGTTTCCAGAGCTTCGGAAGGGGGAGGATCCCTCTTGGCAGTCTGAGCCCCGAAAGACGACACCAGGGCATATCCGACAGACTCCTCTGTGGAAACACCCGTGGCCCAAACATATCGAAAGGCCCGGGGTGGTACAGTAGGCTGCTCAACCCGGAATACATAGTCGCCTCCGACATCTCGAACGGCTGGGGGTTGGCAACCAGCCCATCACACTTCATGCACAACATCCCGAGGGCTTCAACTTCCCCTATGTTGCATAGGACAAACCGCCCCTGCGACAGCAACCAAATGCCCGTATCTGTAATTACAGTCCCAGGCATCTGCACGTTCACCAGACCCCTCACTGTAGGCACCCTGTGTCCAGGCGCTGGCCGCGCGTGCAAAGATCGGTGCATTCTCAAACTTTTCTCCAGACTCAGAGAAAACAAACTTACTCCTTCTTTCCACAATACACTCTCACGCAGTGCCTCATGCGGAGAAAAGATCAGCCTAGACTCCTCCCACTGGGCACTGGCTCCTGTGTAATTTCGCGGGCTTTTGGTATAGGCTCCTTCCATGCTTATGCACCTCAGTAAAAGTCTCTCCAAAATGGTGCTGATCTTTATGGCGCAGTTCAAAAAAAACATTCTTCACCCTCTGTTCCAAGGCCCTGCGAGGTAACTGTAAATCCCGGAGTGCGAGCCCCCACGTGTAGCGGCCATAACCCTTTGTAGGGTGGCCTTAACTTTATGGGCTTACTGGTTACCTCCGATTGGCTTATTCTTCCACGTCAAGGGGTTCTCAGGGTTTATACCCAACGACTTGGATGCTGACACCAATAAAGTCTTTTTAAAAGGTTTTATTTTGCAGGAGTAACATCCAACAACACAGTCTCATATAGGAACAGAGGGCAAGGGTGAAGAACTCAGGCACCTTGAACTGCAGACATAACAAAGTCTCTAATACCACCCAGAGAGTAGCTACTCGCAGCTGGACGCTTCAAGGCTGAACAAATCTCTAGCCAGAGATTATGGCAGTCAGCACTTTGATTCAGAACTTGTAAAATCTCTGACCTTGAACAAGTTGTAACTGAAAGTGAACAGGAACCTTTTTCCTCAGTACCTGGAACGTTCTCTGTCTCCTTGATAGTACTGAAAAAAGCGTGGATTCGTCAATGTCCTTCCCAAATCAGTAACCAGGCACTTCTCAGGGTGCCAGCTTGTTGGCCCTCCTCCGAAGAGTCCTCCCCCGGTCACTTTCACGAGCTGTGGTGTCCCTCCAAGCCGAGAGCATACCCAGACACCTTGAATCCTCCCTCAGTTACTGCGCCTCGGACCAGCTGGTTCCGAGACTCGGGAACAGACGGATCCATACCCCAGACCAGGCGGGTCCATTGGGGGTAACCAATAGAAGCATATTGCGGGATGTCAAACACCCCGTGAACGGGACCCCTAGCGGGGCCCCGGTCCAGGAAACAAGAACAGACCACTCGGGCCACACAAACTCATCCTGAACACTTGACTTCAACATCTTAAGTATATAAGTATATGTGTGTGTATATGTGTATATATACAGTGCCTTGCGAAAGTATTCGGCCCCCTTGAACTTTTCAACCTTTTGCCACATTTTAGGCTTCAAACATAAAGATATAAAATTTTAATTTTTTGTGAAGAATCACCAACAAGTGGGACACAATTGTGAAGTGGAACGAAATCTATTGGATATTTTAAACTTTTTTAGCAAATAAAAAACTTAAAAGTGGTGCGTGCAAAATTATTCGGCCCCTTTACTTTCAGTGCAGCAAACTCACTCCAGAAGTTCAGCAAGGATCTCTGAATGATCCAATGTTGTCCTAAATGACTGATGGTGATAAATAGAATCCACCTGTGTGTAATCAAGTCTCTGTATAAATGCACCTGCTCTGTGATAGTCTCAGGGTTCTGTTGAAAGCGCAGAGAGCATCATGAAGACCAAGGAACACACCAGGCAGGTCCGTAATACTGTTGTGGAGAAGTTTAAAGCCGGATTTGGATACAAAAAGATTTCCCAAGCTTTAAACATCCCAAGGAGCACTGTGCAAGCGATCATTTTGAAATGGAAGGAGTATCAGACCACTGCAAATCTACCAAGACCTGGCCGTCCCTCTAAACTTTCAGCTCAGACAAGGAGAAGACTGATCAGAGATGCAGCCAAGAGGCCCATGATCACTCTGGATGAACTGCAGAGAACTACAGCTGAGGTGGGAGAGTCTGTCCATAGGACAACAATCAGTCGTACACTGCACAAATCTGGCCTTTATGGAAGAGTGGCAAGAAGAAAGCCATTTCTCAAAGATATCCATAAAAAGTCTCGTCTAAAGTTTGCCACAAGCCACCTGGGAGACACACCAAACATGTGGAAGAAGGTGCTCTGGTCAGATAAAACCAAAATCAAACTTTTTGCCCACAATGCAAAACGATATGTTTGGCGTAAAAGCAACACAGCTCATCACCCTCAACACACCATCCCCACTGTCACACATGGTGGTGGTAGCATCATGGTTTGGGCCTGCTTTTCTTCAGCAGGGACAGGGAAGATGGTTAAAATTGAGGGGAAGATGGATGCAGCCAAATACAGGACCATTCTGGATGAAAACCTGCAAAAGACCTGAAACTGGGATGGAGATTTATCTTCCAACAAGACAATGATCCCAAACATACAGCAAAATCTACAAAGGAATGGTTCACAAATAAACGTATCCAGGTGTTAGAATGGCCAAGTCAAAGTCCAGACCTGAATCCAATCGAGAATCTGTGGAAAGAGCTGAAAACTGCTGTTCACAAACGCTCTCCATCCAACCTCACTGAGCTCCAGCTGTTTTGCAAGGAAGAATGGGCAAGAATTTCAGTCTCTCGATGTGCAAAACTGATAGAGACACCCCAAGCGACTTGCAGCTGTAATCGCAGCAAAAGGTGGCTCTACAAAGTATTAACGCAAGGGGGCCGAATCATTTTGCACGCCCCACTTTTCATTTTTTTATTAGTTAAAAAAGTTTCAAAAATCCAATAGATTTCGTTCCACTTCACAATTGTGTCCCACTTGTTGGTGATTCTTCACAAAAAATAAAATTTTTATATCTTTATGTTTGAAGCCTGAAATGTGGCAAAAGGTTGAAAAGTTCAAGGGGGCCGAATACTTTCGCAAGGCACTGTATATATATATATATATATATATATATATATATATATATAAAATTAGAGCTGCACGATTCTGGCCAAAATGAGAAAATGAGAATCACGATTTTTTTGCTTAGAATAAAAAGATCACGATTCTCACGATGTAAAATCTTTCACATTATACAAAAAAAAATGGACTAACTTTACTGGTTAGTTTTTTTTTTTTTTTTTTTGTTTTATTCATTAAAGTATTTTTTATTTTTTTTTATTACATTTGAAAGACCACTGAGCAAATACAGTGTGACATAAAATATTGCAACAACCACCATTTTATTCTCTCTGCTCTAGGGTGTCTACTAAAAAAATATATATAATATATATAAGTAATTTCAGAAAAAGGTTTAGTGTTTAAGTGGTTAAACTTTTTTCACTTACACACAAAGTCTATTCCATTGACAAATTGTTACAATGTTTATACTTAAGTTCAACTGATTCTTGTAAAGCCGCGTACACACGGGCGGACTGTATGGCCTACTTAGTCCGTCATACAATCCGACGGACAGTCCGTCCTACTTTCGAATGAACGGACTTGACCACACACGGATGCACAAACAGTCCGTCGAAAGCTTGCGCGATGACGTGTACAGCACGTACGACGGGACTAGAAATAGGAAGTCCAATACACAGCAATGCACCCTTCCGCCGTGTAAATCCTTTCTGAGCATGCGCCATTCTTAGTCCGTCGAACTAGCCTACTGACGAGCGGATTGTCCGCTGAAACCAAAGTATGACGGACAGAATTTCGAAAAATCCGAAATACTTAGTACGCCAGACTGCACGCTGAAAAAGTCTGCTGAAGCCCACACACGAGCGGACTGTCCGCTGAAATGTGTTTCGACGGACTAAGTAGGCCATACAATCCGCCCGTGTGTACGCGGCTTCAGACTGCCTGTTTTTTTCCTTCCTTTCTTTTGAGGGCTGTGGCTTCAGAAGAGCAGCGAGAATTCTTTGTATAGAAAGAATTGCGAAACACTTTAGTCAAGATCGCGATAAGGATTCTTGACGATTAATTGTGCACTATATATAGTACAAGTGACAGATCTCTATATATTTACAGTACAGGGGACAGCGCTCTCTATATACAGTATGGGGAGCAGATATCCCTATACATACAGTAAAGTACAGAGGACAGCGATCCTTATATATGGAGCACAAAGGACAGCGATCACTATACTGTATCTACTGTAAAGGGGCAAAAGATCCCTATATACAGTATGTATATATATATATATATATATATCTGAAGAGCAGGCGCTATGTGTTTTTTCTCTATTTAATGTTCCTAGAACCGAAGTTTGGTTTTGGGTTTAATTATCCCAAATTATGATTTCAGTACCAGTCTAGCTGGATTGCACTGTGTTCTGCTTGGCCACAGGTGGTGCTGTCATCACTGGCAAGTGTGAGAAAGCAGTTCAGCTGGGTGCATTCTGTGAGTGTCACTTTTCTCGGCACCAGCCCAGTAGGCATGTCATCCTGCTGTGCATTCTGGGAGAGGGTACTTAAGGTACTGAGGTCACGTGCTTCTGGGTTTCGGTCCAGAAGATCTTTTTGTCTGTTTGGTCCTGGTCCTCCTGACCAGTTCCCAGGGTCCTCATGGCCTGGGGTGTGGATCCATACAATTCCGAGTCTCGGGCCTGGCTAGCCCAAGGCAAAGTAACTGGAGGGAGGATTCGGAGGTGGTCCGGTGCCGTTTCATCTGTGGAGAGGCCCAGCAACCGAGGAACCAACCAGGGAAGGACTCTTCAGGAGAAGGCCACGCTGAAGGCTGGTTTCTCAGAAAGAGCCTGGAGGCTTACTTAAAAGACCCCAAGTGAATCTACACTCGTACGGTATCGCGGGCTGGCTGCAAGATACTGGTACCATATTAGGGCTCTCTAAATTGGTCTACATCCTTCAGTTTACTACAAGTGTTCTACAACAAGTCTGTGGCAGAGACTTTACTACAAGTGTTCTACAACAAGTCTTTTTTCTCATATCGTCTTCCAGGACAGCCTCTGTGATATAGGGCTCCTCCCTCCGGGACAGGAAACACGTCAACCCAATCAAATAAAAGGTGTGGTCCTCCAGGCCCTCCTCAGTTTTTGTGTTTCCTGCCGGACGGGAAGGAGCATGTCGGAACTAGTAAGGGGAGCTCCTTCTTCTCAGGGGTTTGTCCTGGGGGGAGCACCTGGTGGACCTGACCCTTAGCACCCCTCGGTCCATTCGGAGGGAGGAGAGGGTAGCTATTAGTCCCCGCTGCCATTTACGGGACCCCCATGGGCGGCAATCTCCCCCTCTGTAGCGCTAACCGCTCGTACCTGGTCGGTCGGATGGCGGGCGAGAGATGTTCGTTTCACTGGCTGGCGTTCGGGTTCTGTGAGCGCTGCATCCGTAAGGAACGCACGGCGTTGGGGGCGGGGTCATTGCGTCATTGAGTCATTGCGTTCCGGCATCCGGAAGTGGGAGAGACGCACTTCCGCCGGATTCGCGTCATCTGGGGGCGCCGCAGGACCTGTTCCAGTCCTTTGGGCGCGGCGGTGTGACTACAGGGTTGCCTGGAGCGGTGTGAAGGCTCAGAGAGACTGAGTAAGACACGGGAAACATGGAGGGCGTAGTTGTGCAGGTGGACTCCGGTTCAACAGGCTCCAGTACCTCTCAGGTAAGCTTGGTGAGGGCAGACCAGGACTTACACTGGGGGGTGGAGGGGTCACTCTGACCTTAGTACCCTCCCGGGGTGGAGAACCTGCTGGTGAGGGGGGGCACTTCCTAGGCAGACCCTAGAAGCACAGTGGTGTGGTCAGGGGTGGTATTTTAATGGGAAACCCTGTTTTTCTTTGTTTTTAGGTTAAACAGGACAGAGCCCAGATACCTTTGCCCAGAAGGAAATGTGCCGTGTGTGGGGCTAAGTTAGGCACCGGTTGGGAGAAGCCGCTTTGCCTGGATTGTGTCAGTAGCCTGGTGAAGGAGGACTCGGTGGCGGCTTGCCACAAGGTTTTGACGTCCGTAAAGGATGAGATAGCATCCACCTTCCAGTCATTCAAAAGCATGATGGATAGGATGCAGGGTCCTTCTGTCTCTTTACCCAGGGCCGTGAGTATGCCCTCCTTGTCTGAACCAAGTCAGGAGGAGGAGGTGGATAAGGAGAGGTTACCTAGGTCATTAGCCTCCTCTAGGACAGAATCTACTTCTGAGTCAGAGGGGGAAGAAGAATCCATTAGATCAGCCAGATACAAGCTGTCTTTGGATGATGTGGGTGACCTCCTCAAGGCAATATATGACACTTTGGAGATCAGGGAAGAACAGGTCCAGCTTTCAAAACATGACATGATGTATCAGGGGTCGAGTGTGCTGAAAGACAGGGTATTCCCCGTCCATAAATCGCTGGTTGAGGCGATTTTGCTGGAGTGGGAACAACCGGAAAAAAGGCAGTTTTTTTTAGGTAGCCTTAAAAGGAGGTTCCCTTTTGAGACGGATGCGGTGCATCCCTGGAACAAGGTTCCCAAATTGGATGCTCCCTTGGCTAAAGTCTCTAAAAAGACGGATTTGGCCTTTGATGATATGGGTTCACTCAGGGATCCTATGGATAAGAGGGGAGACGTGCTGCTTAAGAGGGCCTGGGGTGCCTCTTCCATTGGGCTTAAACCAGCCTTAGCAGCTACCTGTGTGGCCAGAAACTTAGAGTGTTGGCTTACACAGTTACAATCGCATATTTCAGCGGGCACTTCCAGGCAACAGCTGTTGAAGTCCTTCCCGCTACTGTTCAAGGCAGTGGGGTTTTTGGCCGATGCCTCTGCAGAATCAGTCAAATTGGCTGCTAGATCTGCAGCACTAGTGAACGCTGCCAGAAGGGCAGTTTGGCTCAAAACCTGGTCAGGCGACGCAGCTTCCAAATTGAAGCTATGTGGATTACCGTTTTCAGGGGACCATTTGTTCGGGCCCGGTCTGCAGGAGGCGTTAGAGCGCACGCAGGATAGGAAGAAAGCTTTCCCAGAAAAGAAAAAGAAACCTGAAGGAAAGCGCCATTTTCGAGGCTCTAGGCAGCAGAACCTGCAGGAAAGGGAGGTTCGTCCCAAAAAACATTGGACGGGTCACAAGGGAAGGGGCAGAGGAGGAATCTTATTCAATCCTCCTCAACCCTCCACTAAAACCCAGTGACTCCTGCGTCCCGGTGGGAGGAAGACTGGGGAAGTTCCTTCCACAATGGGATACTTCAACCGAAAGTCCGTTCATTCGAGATGTAATAAGGAACGGCTACAGGTTGGAGTTTGGTTCAGTTCCCCTCCCAAATTTTCAGGTAACCAGGTTACCAAGGGACCAAGAGAAGGCAAAGGCTCTGGGTCTTCTCCTGGGGGATCTGGTGGACCAAGAAGTACTAGTGCAGGTGCCTCCGGAGGAGCGAGGCTTGGGGGTTTACTCCCACGTATTCGTGGTAAAGAAACCTTCGGGGCAACTTTTAAGATGCTGCGGCCCAGGGTTCTCCCCAATGGCGACAAGGAGCAGTGCCGCAAGGGACCTCTCTGAGACGGCCAGACGGGGCCCTATCTCGGAGAGGGACCCAGACGTTAATATACCGCTGGGCAGCCAGCTGGATGGGAGAGCCGGTGTCGTAGCTGTAGGTTACTCACAGTGATAATGCTATCGCATACTAATTTACCAATTGATCTGTTTACTGTATTATGTATATTAATCGGTACCAAGGAAAGAGGAGTAACATGTTTTGATCAGTATGTTTCTGTATTGCCTGCAATCCGTAAATAAAGATTAAAAAAAAAAAAAAAAAGAAACCTTCGGGAAAATTCAGGCTGATACTGAATCTCCGCCCCCTGAACAGGTTCATAAAATACAAGCGGTTCCGTATGGAGTCAATCTTCTCGGTAACCAAGTTTCTGTTTCAGGGCTGTCACATGGCCACCGTGGATCTCAGGGATGCATATTTGCATATCCCGATTCATCTGGAGTCCCAGAGGTTTCTCAGGTTGGCGGTGAGGATGAACACGGGTGTGTTACACCTCCAGTTTTTAGGCTCTCCCTTTCGGGCTTTCAGCCTCGCCAAGGATCTTTACAAAGGTTCTGGCAGAGGCACTGGCCCCGTTAAGGCTCAAGGCTATTACAGTGATTCCATATCTGGACGATCTACTGTTCATAGCCCAGTCCGCCCAACAGCTGCAGAAGGATGTGCAGGAGGCCTTGGGTTTCCTGCGCTCACTGGGGTGGCTAATAAACCAGGAAAAATCCCAGATGACCCCCTCACAGGAAGTCCTGTATTTTTTTTTTAACAGAAAATTTTTATTAGACAAATCAGCATTACATTGCAAAGTACAGTAAATCCAATATTACACAGTTATAGAAAGAGAGAAAAATAAACAAAAAACAAAAAAAAAAACACCTTCATCCAGCAATCATTCTTAAATTAATAATCCAGCAGTACAGATAAGAGGAGTAGCCATTACTCTATCATAAATGCAGGACATCCCCAGCGGAACTTCACAGTCATCATGCAGGTACCTGACATTTGCGCGAGCTCGCGGGAGGGGGGCCAGGGAGGAAATGGTCGGGAGAGAGAACAGGGTGGTCAACCGGGGGGGGGGGGGGGGATCCACCACCGTCTCAGTTCAACTCAAAGTTAGGGGGAGGTGGAACCAAGACCAGCAGACGCGTCTATCCAGGAGGACCAAATTTTATCAAATTTCCCTGGGCATTGTCTACTTTCATAGGTCAACTTATACAGAGGGAGCACCAGGTTCACTGATCTCCTCCACGAGGCAGGGGTAGGGGGGTCTTCAAGTTTCCATCTCAATAGAATCTCACGTCTGGCATAATACAATGCGAAGGTAAGGCACAGTTTGCAGTACCTGTCCCCCTCAACGTCTGCCAAATGGCTCAATAGTAGGGTTTGAGGGTCGACCTGTAGGTCACAGCATTTAGCGTAGAAACCACTTCCTCCCAGTAGGGCTGGATTTTGGGACATGACCAGACCATGTGCCAGAAAGCGCCCACCTCCTGTTTACACCTTTCACAATTAGGGTCCCTTTGGGGATAAATACGCGCCAGCCTCTGCGGGGTGAAATAGGCCCTATGGAGGAATTTAAATTGTATAAACCTGTCTTTCGCAGCTATCATTGATGGAATGTAAGAAGTCAGGCACTCCTCACATTCCTCCTCCCTAGGGACGGAATGTCCGAACTCCACTTCTCCCGGGATTTGGTCAAATTAGTGTCATGTTCCACCGTGATGTAAAGATATAAGGTCGACAGGGTTCTGGAAGTCCTGTATTTAGGATACAGGATTTCTTCAGTGGAGATGAGGGTGTTTCTTCCTGCTGAAAAGATCAATAAGCTAGAGCAGGCGGTAGCCCAGCTTCAATCAGGTCGGGAAGCCCAGATCAGGGAGGTTATGAGAGTCCTGGGGTTGATGACATCATGCTTTCCAGCGGTTGCCTGGGCAAGGCATCATCAGCGCCCTTTGCAGAGACTTATGCTCCGTTATTGGGATGGCAGGGAGCAGAGCTTGGATCAGGTTATGCCCCTATCCTCGGCCGTCAGAAGGTCTCTGTGGTGGTGGCGGGCCCAGGCCAACCTGGACAAGGGTCTTCCCTGGTCCCCACAAGCTACGGTGGTGGTCACAACCGATGCCAGTGCACTGGGTTGGGGTGCCCACCTAGAGGGAATCTTAGCCCAAGGTACCTGGTCGAATCTAGAGGCAGGTCGTTCCTCAAACCAGAAGGAGCTTCTGGCAGTTTGGAAGGCTATAGAAACCTTCCAGTCCCAGTTACAGGGCAGGGATCTGCAGGTTCGGTCAGACAATGTGGCAGCAGTAGCCTACCTGAACAAGCAAGGGGGAACCAGAAGCCCCGCGCTGCAGGTGATTGCGGACAGAATCTTCTGCTGGGCAGAGAAGAACGTGTCCTCAATATCAGCCATTCATCTGAAGGGAACTCAGAATTTGCTGGCCGACTTTCTCAGTCGGCAGAAGATAGGTCAGGACGAGTGGTCCCTCAACAAGGAAGTGTTCGAGGAGATTGTGTCATGCTGGGGAAGGCCAGAAATAGACCTATTTGCAACAGAAAGCAACAGGAAGGTGACACAATTTTTTTCGGTTCACCCACAGGATCGGGCCAGGGGGATAGACGCCCTTGCCAATCCATGGCTGTTCAGCCTGTGTTATGCCTTCCCTCCTGTAAGGATGGTGGCGGAGGTTCTGCAGAAGTTCCGATCGGAAGCTACGGACCTCATTTTAGTGGCTCCTTTTTGGCCAAGGAGACCCTGGTTTGCCAGCATAAAGAGATTGGCTGTTCATCCTCCGATATTACTGCCAGTCAGGGAGGATTTGCTTTCCCAGGGGCCGATCCTGTATCCTCAGATAGAGAGACTCAAGCTTGCGGCCTGGTATCTGAGGAACAGATCTTAAGATCACAGGGTTTTTCAGAGAGAGTGGTTAAGACCTTGTTAGAATGCCGTAAACCAGTAACTAGAGCGATTTACGCCAAGATAGGAAAGAGGTTTAATTCCTGGTTTGCGAGAACAGGGGATTGCAAGTTCCAGGGTCCCGGCAGTCCTAGATTTTCTGCAAGCAGGGGTAGAGCTGGGCCTATCTATCAGCACCCTAAAGGTACAGGTGGCGGCCTTAAGTGTTTTCCTTCAGTCCTCTCTCCAGCAGAATCCTTTTGTCAGGAACTTCTTCAAGGCTTTAGCTAGATCCAGGCCTGTGAGAATGAAGACCTGTCCTATTTGGGATTTGTCCTTGGTTCTTAGGACTTTGACCCGAGATCCATTTGAACCATTAGAGGGAGCATCACTTAAGTGGATGGTACTAAAAACTGTTTTTTTGATAGCGATCACATCAGCTAGAAGGGTCAGTGATCTGCAGGCGCTCTCGGTCAGGGAGCCATTTTTGTTAATTTTAGAGGACAGGGTAGTACTTAAGACTGACCCTAGTTTTCTCCCTAAGGTTGTGTCCACTTTTCATAGGACGCAGGATATTATTTTACCAACATTTTTCTCAGCCTCAGGCGAGGATGAGGCGAGATCTTTAAGTTTGTTAGACGTCAGGAGAAGTCTATTAATTTTTTTAGAAGCCACTAAGGTCTTCAGGAAGTCAGACTCACTTTTTGTTAATTTTTCGGGCGCCTGCAAGGGCTGCAGGGCGTCCAAATCGTCTATCGCCAGGTGGATACGAATGGCGATAGTTAAAGCCTATGAATTAGAGGGGAAGCAGGCATCCTTAGTTAAGGCACACTCTACAAGGGCGGTTTCCGCATCATGGACAGAGAGGGCTGGAGCCTCTCCAGAGGAGATCTGCAAGGCAGCAACGTGGTCCAGCTACTCGACGTTTGCAAGACATTACCGTCTGGATTTATGGTCTGATAAAGAGCAGACTTTTGGACGAAAGGTCCTCCAGGCAGTGGTCCCGCCCTGACAAGGTGAGCTCCTTGCTTATCATCTCAGAGGCTGTCCTAGAAGACGATATGAGAAAACCGGAGTTAGACTTACCGGTAACTCTTTTTCTAGGAGTCTTCCAGGACAGCCTGGTTTCCCACCCAAAGTTGTTTAAGTTGGACTAAGTGGTGAGGATGTGTACTAACGTGATTGTTAGTGTGTTATGTCTTTCAGAGCCTTCCGGCGGTTCTTGGAGTAAAACTGAGGAGGGCCTGGAGGACCACACCTTTTATTTGATTGGGTTGACGCGTTTCCTGTCCCGGAGGGAGGAGCCCTATATCTCAAAGGCTGTCCTGGAAGACTCCTAGAAAAAGAGTTACCGGTAAGTCTAACTCCGTTTTTTTTTTTAAGCCTGTGGCGTGCAAAACACACTCCAAAAAACTTCACACAAAAAAGTGCAGACGGGTACACAAGTCCTCTAAAATCAGAGGACCTTGTCCTGAATCCCCCGGGGCGTTAGGCTCCTGACAGGGACAAGGACACTTAAAACTTGGTCTTCCTGGCCGAAACCAGTCAGACCCCGTTCTTTGGAAGGTCTGCCGAAACAGACCCATCCAAATACTAGGTGAGGCTCCCCCGAAGGAAGACCCCAACCCTAAGGAAGAGGGTGAACTAAGCCAGAAGGCCATGTCCACCCCCTCACCAGACTTTCAGGACAGGCCCTAGAACCTGTGACCCTACTCATCACAGCAAACGTGCAAAGTGACAAAACAAGACGTGACAAAACACACACTGAAAATAAATAAAAAAGTGGGGAAGGGATAGTGGAGAGGAGAGTGAAAAGGTGGTCGTTGTGTGAAACAACGACCAGGCCCTCCGGCCAGGAATAAAAAATTCCTCTGGTCCCAGCCAAAAGGCCCGGCCCAAGAGGCAGGTGCTAAAAAAGCGTGTTATGGTGCAGTGACCTTGGTGTCCAAAATCAAAGTGACCCTCACTCACAGTGATTCTTAGGCACCCCCGGACTGCCACTCCAGGGGCACATACTCCCTTGGCTTTCAAGACTGCCCTCGGTCCAGACCACAGCAGCCCCCACCCCGGACAGGAAGGCATGAAGATCAGGAAGCTTGGTGAGAGCCCTTTACCATCAGGCTCCACCGTCTCTCCCGTCACTCCTTCCTAATTACATTCGGGAAGTACTAACCGCTCCCCCCCCCCCCTACCAAGGGAGCAGCCGGTTTTCCCTCCCAAAAAACTGCCCGGGGCTAGAACTACCCCAATCCAGACCAGAAGGCCAGGTACCCGACCCTCTGGATCAGACCAGGCAGCACCCATCCTCACCAGGAGCATCCTTCCAGACGGCTCAGACTCGACCATACATCGGCCCCCAGTTTACTGTCGGGCGGCACGACGTGGCCCCTACCGAAACCGCCCTTCCGGATACAAATTACACCATCGGAGAGCGCCGCCCAAACCCTCTCGAATAGGGATGGAACAGCGCCTCCTTTGACAACTGATAAGAACAGATACTACACTTGATCTTAGCCAAAAGGCCGAGCAAGTCTGTGGAAGAGACTTTATTCAAACGTTCCATGTGCAAGTCTATTTCAGAGGCTTCACTTTATCTGAACACTCTATCGGGCTGCTAGGCCTAGTGAGAGGAGGTCTATCCGGTAGCTGTGAGAATCCAGTTGTGAGTGGCTACTCTCTGGATTTCTATAGTGAGAGACTTTCTATTTTGAGTAGTTACAAGCCCTTGTACACACGGTCGGAGATTCCGACGGAATGTGTCCGATCAGAGCGTTTTGTCGGATATTCCGACTGTGTGTGGTATGCATCGGACTGTTTCCGTCGGAATATCCGTCGGACCAAATTTTCCAACTTGCCGGAAATATTTTCTGACAAAATGCTCCGATCGGACATACTCCGATCATGTGTAGAGAATTCCGATCGGACAAAGTACCACGCATGCTCAGATCAAATTCCTACATCAAAGCTATTGGCTACTAGCCTGAATGTAGTCCCATCGTAACGAAAATTACGTCATCATCGGATTTTCCGACAACTTTGTCCGACCGTGTGTATACAACAGTTTCGGACAAAATCCGACGGATTTGGTTGTCGGAATCTTCGACTGTGTGTACAAGGGCCAAGAGTACCTGGACTTTCTACCTAAATCCTCTAAACCTCATCAAAAGAGTGTGTTTTGTCTACCCTTTTTGCAAATAAAAATCCCAAAAGCAGATCCAGTGTCAGTTTCTACAAATCTTTGGGCCATCTACCTTGGGAAACCCCTAGACGTACATGAGGTCAGGAAGGTAACGGTAAGCCCAGCAAATCAGCCGCTCCTTCGGGGGTCAGTGATATATATATATATAAATATATATATATATATATATATATATATATATATATATATATATGGGACAGTATTCCATAAATACTGTATATACAAAATATGGAGGACAGTGATCCCTATATATATACAGTACAGAATGCAGATCACTCTTCAGAGACCAAAGCTAGTGTGAACGAGCCCATAGAGCAGTGGTGCGCAGTACACAAATAAACTGACACTCAGGTCGGGTTCTCACCCTTGCAAATTGGAAGTGGGTTCCCCTGCATCCAATTCGCAATAGCAGGAGATTTTGATTGGCTCACTATGGAGCAGGGTTCATGTATCTCCGATGCGGCTCCGGTTTGAATTTGCAAAGGAGTCCTGTGCGTCTTTTGGTCCGTTTCAAGTCCGAATTCAGCCAAAAATTCTGTTGGAAATTCGACCTGAAATGGTGAGCGAGGATGCACCGGACCCCCCCACCCCCCTGCTGTGAGCCGCATGCGAAGATAGTGTGAACCCAGCTTCAGTCGACGTTTACACTTCTGTGTTGCAGGAACACATGCAAAATAGCACACTTTCCCGCAGCGCACAGAAATGCACTGCCCTTTTGCAGACATGCGGCAGTGCCGCTCATTTCTAATGGCACCCCATGTATCTGCAAACACGTTTGTTTTTGTGTGCACCAAAACATATGGTACCATAGTGCCACGCATTTCGATGCAGCGCAATTTCTCAGAAGGATCAGGGACAACTTTAATAGGTTTCCCGGGCACAGAGGAAGCCCATCGAAATGATTGAGCTGCCCTGCATGAAACGCACAGAAACGCTGTTTCAATGGTGTTAATAGATTGTAACCCGGGAATAAAGGTGCAGTGTGTGCGTGCCAGGCATGTGATCATAGCATGTACTGTACGGGTGTATGACTAATACTACACAGAGGGATCATTTGAACTTAGGGAGTATTATGCCGCGTACACACGATCAAACAAGCGAGTGGAAAAGTCCGGCAAACTCAAGTCCGCCAAACAATCCCCCCGTGTGTAGCCTTCGGCATACTTTTTTGACCCGAAAGTACGGCGGACTTAGAATGCCGTGTTGCACTCCAATCTTCCCGCCGGACTCGCATTTCGGCGGACAATCCGGCCGTGTGTATGCCAGTCCGCCGTACTTTTGAAATGAGCGGACTTTTCCCGCCCGGAGAAAAGTCTGCTCATTTCGAGCGGGTCTCCAGGTAGGCGGGGCCCGCAAAGGAGACTTCGCTGGCCCCGCCGCCTGGTATGGACTTAAAGGGAAACCCCAACGCTGAAAAAAATCGGCGTGGGCCCCCCCCCCCCAAGTCCACAACAGACCCTTGTCCGAGCACGCTACCCGGCCGGCCAGGAAAGGGGGATACGAGCGTGCACCCCCCCTCCTGAGCCGTACCAGGCCGCGTGCCCTCAACATGGGGGGTGCCTTGGGGAGGGGGGGGCCGCGCTGCCCCCCCACCCCAAAGCACCTTGTCCCCATGTTGATGAGGACAAGGGCCTCTTCCCGACAACCCTGGCCGTTGGTTGTCGGGGTCTGCGGGCGGGGGGCTTACCGGAATCCGGGAGCCCCCTTTAATAAGGGGGCCCCCGGATACCGTCCCCCCACCCTATGTGAATGAGTATGGGGTACAATGTACCCCTACCCATTCACCTGTAAAATACAGTACAAAAAAAACACAACACACAAGATAAAATAATTTATTGCACAGATCCGGGGGTCTTCGGGGGTCTTCTCGCCGGACTCCTCCGCTATCTGCTTGTAGCTCTTTTACTAGCGGAGGAGCCCGGCATTCTTCTTCGTCACTGCGGCCTCTTCTTCCGACTTCGGGGGTCTTGTCCCCCTCTTCGGTTCTTCTGCTGGGCCACCGCGCCTTCTTATAGCTCTTTTACAGGCGGTGGCCAGGTCTTCTGTCGCCGCCGCCGCCTTCCTTTCTTCTTCTTCTTCTTCTTCTTCTCCAGGAGATGTTGACGCGACGATCTCTCCGGCCGCAATGCCAGGGACGCACTGCGCTGCCACTTATATAAGGACAAGGGGCGACAAGAGGGGGACAAGACCCCCGAAGTCGGAAGAAGAGGCCGCGGCGACCAAGAAGAATGCTGGGCTCCTCCGCTAGTAAAAGAGCTACAAGAAGATAGCGGAGGAGTCCGGCGAGAAGACCCCCGAAGACAGAAGACCGCCGGAGCTGTGCAATAAATGATTTTATCTTGTGTGTTGTGTTTTTTTTGTACTGTATTTTACAGGTGAATGGGTAGGGGTACATTGTACCCCATACTCATTCACATAGGGTGGGGGGCCGGTATCCGGGGGCCCCCTTATTAAAGGGGGCTCCCCGGATTCCGATAAGCCCCCGCCCGCAGACCCCGACAACCAAAGCCCAGGGTTGTCGGGAAGAGGCCCTTGTCCTCATCAACATGGGGACAAGGTGCTTTGGGGTGGGGGGGCCGCGCGGCCCCCCCTTCCCCAAGGCACCCCCCATATTGAGGGCACGCGGCCTGGTACGGCTCAGGAGGGGGGGGCGCTCGCTCGCCCCCCCTTTCCTGGCCGGCCGGGTAGCGTGCTCGGACAAGGGTCTGTTGTGGACTTGGGGGGGACCCCACGCCGATTTTTTTCGGCGTTGGGGTTTCCCTTTAAGTCCATACCAAGTCTCCTTCGCGGGCCCCGCCTACCTGGAGACGCGCTCGAAATGAGCGGACTTTCCTCTGCGTGTGTGGGCGAGTCTGTTCCTTTTGAAAAGTAGGGCGGATAGTACAGCGGACTTAGTACGCCGTATTAGTCCGCTCAAAAAGTGCCGTGTGTGGGCAAGTAGCCCGTTCGGAAAGTCCGACGGACAGTCTGGCGGGAAGTCCGCCAGACTAAGTACGTCAGACAAACGGCTATGTGTGTACGCGGCTTTAAGCACAGAGATGACCATTGTTACATAGTTACATAGTTAGTCAGGTTGAAAAAAGACACAAGTCCATCCAGTTCAACCACAAAAAATATATATATATATAATAAATATCATACCAGCCCATATACCCACAGTTGATCCAGAGGAAGGCAAAAAACCCCAGCAGAGCATGATCCAATTTGCTAAAGCAGGGGAAAAAATTCCTTCCTGATCCCCCGAGAGGCAATCGGATTTTCCCCAGATCAACTTTACCTATAAATGTCTGTACCCAGTTATATTATGTACACTTAGGAAACAACCCAGGCCCTTCTTAAAGCAATCCACTGAGCTGGCCAGAACCACCTCTGCACGGAGTCTATTCCACATTTTCACAGGTCTTACTGTGAAGAAACCTTTCCGTATTTGTAGATGAAATCTCTTTTCCTCTAGACGTAAAGAGTGTCCCCTTGTCCTCTTTGTTGACTCTAAAGTGAATAACTCGACACTGAGTTCCCTATATGGACCCCTTATATTTGTACATGTTGATCATATCCCCCCTTAATCTCCTCTTATCAAGAGTGAATAAATTCAGTTCCTCTAATCTTTCCTCATAGCTGAGCTCCTCCATGCCTCTAATCAGTTTGGTTGCCCTTCTCTGCACTTTCTCCAGTTCCCCGATATCCTTTTTGAGAACTGGTGCCCAAAACTTAACGGCATATTCCAGATGAGGTCTTACTAATGATTTGAACAGGGGCAAAATGATATCTCTCTCTCTGGAGTCCATACCTCTCTTAATACAGTAAAGGACTTTGCTCGCTTTGGAAACCGCAGCTTGGCATTGCATGCTATTATTGAGCTTATGATCTACCAAAACCCCCAGATCCTTCTCTGCTATGGATCTCCCAGTTGTACTCCCCCTACCATGTATGATGCATGTATATTCTTAGCCTCCAACAACTACACTGCTCAAAAAAAGGACAGGAACACTGAAAGCATTTCAGATCTCAATGGGGAAAAATGTTTTTCTTTTTTGTTTCTGTTTTTATTCAACTATTTTACATGTTATATTTGTATATTTGTGTCTTTTTATAGTGGTAGTTGCAGGTACATACTTTATTTTATGCATTGATTGGTGTATTTACATTAATTTACACATCGATAAAAACACGAGATTGGTTGGTGTATGTACAACTTTAGAAATATTTGGCAATTGTGATCTGCTTCTGAATCTTGGATTTTCCATGCATGCATACTACTTGTCATCGAAATAAGTCCATCAATTGTATGGTTTCATATTGGTTCTTTCATTATTATTCTTTTCTTTTTTCACCAACAGTTCACATAAATATGGCCATCGATCTGATGTGATTTTATTTAGTGCAGGTTCATCCCTGTCACTGTTATAACACAGTTCATTCTCCAAATATTTGAATTTATTTACATACATATAAACATTCAATACTGTTTTACTTTGAATCTTATGACATTTATTCATATTCTTTATCTATGCATTAAAAGGCTACTCTGCACTAGTGCACAATTATATGTATTATTATCACCTTTACACCAATATATTTATATACACACATTTATACACGCCTATATACATATATACATTTTTCTTTTTATTTTCACACTTTGTTATTTTCACCTCTATATGTATATATATATATATATTTTTTACATATTTATACTTTTCATCTAATCACGTTTCAACACACAGACATGTTCACCTTTCTTTCCCCTTTTTTCCTTTCCCAGTTATTTTCACCAACCAACAACTGGGTGTGGAATGCATGTGTGGAGAATCTATGATGATAGCCTTATCAGCTGTCATGGTTTTACCTCTGATTTCACTGTGGTGTGCTTATACATGAACAGTATATATTTGTTTGTTATTCAGAACATAAGCTAGCTATGAGTAAGCGCTGTTTGTAGCGTGAAACGCGTTAGCTATTTTATTCAAAAATCCTTTTTTGTTCCCTTTTTGCTGTGACGTTTTGTTCAATGAAGTTTTGCACTTGCATTTTGAAGAAATAAAGGCATCTAATTTTTACACAATCCGGAGTGCGGCTATCCAGAGTTTCGTTCTGTTTCTACACATTTGGCTTATGCAATCAGCCTGCACCTGGAACCCCATTTGGAGAGCTAGCAGCCTGTCAGTGGTTTTGACTTGGAGCGGTGACATCTTTGTTTGTTTTGTCGACTTTCTGGATCTTTTTGCATCTTCTAAATATCACCAGCTCAGAACATCCACTTCTGTTTACCCATACACAGGTATTTACAGCTTCGTTTATCTCTCCGATCTATTTTACCAGTGGGGTTGAGAAATTTTGCCTGAACAATCTTGAACATGGATCCGACCACCATCCCAACAACCACAGCAGAGGGAACATTCAGTAGAACCCTCACGGCGCTGTCCAATAATCCATTACAACGAACATCACAGACACACACGGTGCATCTGATGGCCAAAGAGATCAGAGTTTATTGGGACATTAGTTTTCTGACAGAATATATTTCTATAGCACACATTCCACGTGGACTGCGTATTAAAAAGTTTCCATCCTCAGAACTATTCAATGATGACATGAAGAAGGAATGGACTGAAGCACTTGATATTTGCTCCTTCACCTTAATGAAGACTTTAGTGTCATCTAAAACAAAAAGAAATAGAAGTGCTACAAACAGAGATAACCTCCGTTCAAACAGACCTAGCAAGGATGCAAACTCACCCTGACTTTTTGAATTTAGACAGCCGATTTAACAGCAAATTGGATAAAATGGAAAAATCGGTGATCGACAGTAAAAGAGGGAAAATGGCTCGTGATAAAACAGACTATGAAAACAAAAAAGTCTATGTTTGGAAGAAGCCACGATTTTTTCCTGGACGTTCTCAGAGGAATCCAATTAAACAAGTCATTTTCTCAGATCATGACAGTGACCTGGGAGATGATACCCTTGCGTACACCATGTCAGATTCTTCTCCAGAACACCTCACAAGTTCTACAGAACCATCAAGTTCAATTAAATCTACTACAGATCGGTCACCGGGAAACCCTCAAAGATCCAGTCAAACCAAAAAGAAAAAATCATCCATAAAAAAGTCAGGAGAGGGGGCAAGAAACACAGAAGTCGCGAAGGACACTCAGCACATGCCACGAACGAGAACCAGAAGATAGCCCTAAACGTTATCAATGTTTCAGAGAGAATTTTATTGAAAGAGGAATGTCATTTATTATCAAGAGGACTTGGTTTTTGCCCCAATAGACACTTTGATTTGTTTGGAACTATTTTAGATGTTAATAGGTTTTCACGAGCTTTAACACTCAAGAAACATTTCTTGGACATTTCTCCCACAGACATTGAAGCTGAGGTTTCCTTTGACACCTGCGAGCGGGGTGAGTCTCCTGATCTTCCTTCACCTGTCAAGTTTTGTGATACTTGTGCATTATTAGATTTACAGGATCTTGCTATGGAATCGGATTCCTTCCCCCTTGACCCTATCGATGTTTCCCTAAAAATGTCATTTAAGACTAGATCCAATTTTTACCCTATCGAGTCAAGGGGCAAGGATCTGGATTTATTCCAAAAAATGGTGGAGAGAGACTTGACCCGCCTTGCTCGCACTTGTCATAAAAAAACATTTCTTGACAATTTAACAAATGCTGAAAAAAACGCTTTCAAATCATTGTCAACAGATATAAACATAGTTATCAAGAATGCGGATAAGTGAGGCAGTGTGGTGGTCCTGAATTCATGTGATTATACCCCAATTTAATGTTACCTTTTATGATATACTAGTGTTCCAGTTCTGTTTCTTATTTTCCATCAGCTTTTTCAGCCATCCCAAAATCTAACGTTATAATAGTCATAGGTTCATTCACAATAACACCTTCTACAAGCTTGTCACATGGGATCAAAATGATAACATCCATGTGAATGTCTAAAATTATACATGTGTGCGCTAGTCAGACACACCAAGTGGGTGGTAATTGACATTTCTTCCCCATATTTACTAAGATTATAGAGGGGGGTTTGTCTAGTTTGTGAATGTCACCCATATATAGATATTTTCAGATACAGTATATATTACATGGGTATAGTCTCATAGACATGGGACACACTCACTATTTTACATGTATGTGGTTTACTGATATAACCCAGATATTGGGGATTTTGTATATACCGCATTACACACTTTGCGGTTTATGCAATTTATTGATGCGGTTTATATACAGCACATTTCACATTTAACCATTGTACAGATCTGGAAATATTCTTTTTCCGCGACTATAGTCTTTTAACAAGTAAATCTTTATATAGTTTTTCACTTTACATAATCTAGAGAGGTGTCATTTACATAAGGAATAGAAATCAAGAGATCTCACAGCATTGTAGCGTGATCCCTTCTGCATATATATAGTCCACAAACCGTGTTCACATGAGTTTATACATATTGTGGTTATATATATCACCATTTTATCTTATGCGGAATTGATCATGTTCAATCACCCATTATAGCCATTGCATCCTTGCCTCTATTCCATCATAGACTCTCTCATACTATTCACTCAGGTCATTGGTCTTCAAAGAAAAGGAAATGTTTCACAGCATTATAGTGAGATATTTCCTTTTCATATTACACAACCTATATAAAAATGTCTAAGTGACTTTATATACACTGCGATTACACACTATATATCACTATTCTATGTAGAACAGTTGGTGTCTGTACACTAGTTGCATTTATTGTATTACAGACATTTCTGCACGTCGCTGTATTGGTGTTTTTTATATGGGCGACCCGTGTGAATAACATGAGTCAATTATAGTTTAGGAAGGAAGGGGTTAAAATGTTTGTTCCTTTTCTTGCCCATTAATCGTAATATCTATGGAATATTCAAGTAGATGGTTGATTGCCTAAAGCATACGCCTGATTTGGGTGCATTTACTGTTTTAGGCACTTGATTGAGGCGTCTAGGCTTATTCTAGTGTCCGTGAGGGTTCTAAAAGGTTTTTTGTTTTTCTTTTTTGTTTCTGTTTTTATTCAACTATTTTACATGTTATATTTGTATATTTGTGTCTTTTTATAGTGGTAGTTGCAGGTACATACTTTATTTTATGCATTGATTGGTGTATTTACATTAATTTACACATCGATAAAAACACGAGATTGGTTGGTGTATGTACAACTTTAGAAATATTTGGCAATTGTGATCTGCTTCTGAATCTTGGATTTTCCATGCATGCATACTACTTGTCATCGAAATAAGTCCATCAATTGTATGGTTTCATATTGGTTCTTTCATTATTATTCTTTTCTTTTTTCACCAACAGTTCACATAAATATGGCCATCGATCTGATGTGATTTTATTTAGTGCAGGTTCATCCCTGTCACTGTTATAACACAGTTCATTCTCCAAATATTTGAGTTTATTTACATACATATAAACATTCAATACTGTTTTACTTTGAATCTTATGACATTTATTCATATTCTTTATCTATGCATTAAAAGGCTACTCTGCACTAGTGCACAATTATATGTATTATTATCACCTTTACACCAATATATTTATATACACACATTTATACACGCCTATATACATATATACATTTTTCTTTTTATTTTCACACTTTGTTATTTTCACCTCTATATGTATATATATATATTTTTTACATATTTATACTTTTCATCTAATCACGTTTCAACACACAGACATGTTCACCTTTCTTTCCCCTTTTTTCCTTTCCCAGTTATTTTCACCAACCAACAACTGGGTGTGGAATGCATGTGTGGAGAATCTATGATGATAGCCTTATCAGCTGTCATGGTTTTACCTCTGATTTCACTGTGGTGTGCTTATACATGAACAGTATATATTTGTTTGTTATTCAGAACATAAGCTAGCTATGAGTAAGCGCTGTTTGTAGCGTGAAACGCGTTAGCTATTTTATTCAAAAATCCTTTTTTGTTCCCTTTTTGCTGTGACGTTTTGTTCAATGAAGTTTTGCACTTGCATTTTGAAGAAATAAAGGCATCTAATTTTTACACAATCCGGAGTGCGGCTATCCAGAGTTTCGTTCTGTTTCTACACATTTGGGGAAAAATATCATGATGGATATTTACAGTGCATCCGGGAAAGTATTCACAGCACTTCACTTTTCTCACATTATGTTATGTTACAGCCTTTATTCCAAAATAGATTAAATTAATTGTTTTCCTCAAAATTCTACAAACGTTACCCCATAATGACAACGTGAAAAAAGATTGTTTAATCACTTAACAACTGCCCATTGCCGATTAACGGCTTCAGGGGGGTTGTTTAACTCTGAGAGGCCGTTAATTAACGGCCTCCCAGAATTCTGCTCTCGCTCGCCCCTGGGGCGCGCACACGAGATCATCCGTGTCCGGACCCGGCGCATCACGGATCACGCTCGTCGCGGCCGTTTACCACGTGATTGCTCCGTCAAATGACGGAGCGATCACTTGTAAACAAACCGGCGTCATGTTATGACGCCGGTTCCTCCCTCCCCCTCTCTGTACCGAACGGTACAGCAGAGGGGAAAGAGATCGTTGTTAGCAGCGCTGTGGGCTGCATCTGCAGTGCCCACATCGCTGCTCACCAAATTTAACCCCTCAATTCCCTGCCATTACTCTGCAGTACCCCGCCATTACTCTGCAGTACCCCGCCATTACTCTGCAGTACCCCCCATTACTCTGCAATACCCTGCCATTACTTTGCAGTACCCCCCATTACTCTGCAATACCCTGCCATTACTCTGCAGTACCCCCATTACTCTGCAGTACCCCCATTACTCTGCAGTACCCCCCATTACTCTGCAATACCCTGCCATTACTCTGCAATACCCCGCCATTATTCTGCAGTACCCTGCCATTACTCTGCAGTACCCCCCAATACTCTGCAGTACCCCCAATACTCTGCAGTACCCTGTCATTACTCTGCAGTACCCCCCAATACTCTGCAATACCCCCAATACTCAGCAATACCCCCCAATACCCGCCAATACCCCGCAATACCCGCCAATACTCTGCAATACCCCCCAATACTCTGCAATACCCCCTAATACTCTGCAATACCCCCCAATACCCCGCCAATACCCGCCAATACCTGCCAATACCCCGCCAATACTCTGCAATACCCTGCCATAAATTGCCATACCCAGCCATACTTGGAGATACCCTGCAATACCCAGTCATACTCGCAGATACCCATCCATGCTCAGTGATACCCTGCAATACCCAGCCATAGACGCCCCCCCCCACCCCTCACCGCCCTCCGGTGCTTCTACCAACTCGCCAATACGATCAAAGCCAGAATTTTTTATTTATTTTAGAAGAGGACCTGTCATGCCATATTCCTATTACAAGGGATGTTTACATTCCTTGTAATAGGAATAAAAGTGATCAAAAATTTATTTTTGGGGAAAAAAATGTCAAACTAAAATAAAGTAAAATGAACAATAAAAAAAAAAAAAATTTAAAGCGCCCCTGTCCCCATGTGCTCGCATGCAGAAGCGAACGCATACGTAAGCCCCGCCCACATATGAAAACGGTCTTCAAACCACACATGTGAGGTATCGCCGTGAACGTTAGAGCGAGAGCAATAATTCTAGCCCTAGACCTCCTCTGTAACTCAAAACATGTAACCAGTACAAAAAAATTTAAAGCTTCGCCTATGGGGATTTTTAAGTAGCGACGTTTGGCGCCATTCCACGGGCATGTGCAATTTTGAAGAATGACATGTTCGATATCTATTTACTCAGCGTAACTTCATCTTTCACTTTATGCAACAATTGGGCTAACTTTACTGTTTTTTCTTTTTTTTTTTTTTTTAAGCACAAAACTGTTTTTCCCCCAAATAAACGCGTTCGAAAAATTGCTGCGCAAATACCATGTGAGATAAAAATTTGCAACGACCACCATTGTATTCTCCAGGGTCTTTGCTAAAAAACTTATATAATGTTTTGGGGTTCTCTGTAATTTTCTAGCAAATAAATGATGATTTTTACATGTAGGAGAGAAATGTCAGAATTGTCCTGGGTGCTCCAGAACGCCTGATGGCGCTCCCTGCATGTTGGGCCTCTGTATGTGGCCACGCTGTGTAAAAGTCTCACACATGTGGTATCGCCGTACACGGGAGTAATAGCAGAATGTGTTTTGGGGTGTAATTTGTGGTATGCATATGCTGTGTGTGAGAAATAAACTGATAATATGACAATTTTGTAAAAAAAAAAAGGAAAAAAAATCTTGATTTTGCAAAGAATTGTGGGAAAAAATGACAACTTCAAAAAACTCATCATGCCTCTTACTAAATACATTGGAATGTCTTGTTTCCAAAAAGGGGTCATTTGGGGGGTATTTGTACTTTTCTGGCATGTTAGGGTCTCAAGAATTGAAATAGGCCGTCAGTCCTTCAGGTGTGATCAATTTTCAGATATTGGCACCATAGCTTGTGGACTCTATAACTTTCACAAAGACCAAATAATATCCACCAATTTGTACTTATTTTTACCAAAGATATGTAGTAGTATGAATTTTGGCCAAAATTTATGAAGAAAAAATTACTAATCTGCTAAATTTTATAACAGAAACAAAGAAAAATTCATTTTTTCACAGACTTTTCGGTCTTTTTTCTTTTATAGCACAAAAAATAAAAAACTGAGAGGTGATTAAATACCACCATAAGAAAGCTCTATTTGTGTGAAAAAAAGGACAAAAATTTCATATGGGTACAGTGTTGCATGACTGAGTAATTGTCATTCAAAATGTGAGAGCACCAAAAGCTGAAAATTGGTCTGGTTATTAAGGGTGTTTAAGTGCCCAGTGGTCAAGTGGTTAAAATCTTTTCAAATTTATTAAAAAGAAAAAAGAAAAAAGAAAAAATCCCACTTACATAAGTATCACAGCCTTTGCCAGGACACTAATGCCTTGTACACACGTTCAGACATTTACGACAACAAAATCTGTTGGATTTTTTCTGGTGTTGCATACACACCGTCGGACAAAGTTGTCGGGAAATCCGATCGTTCGGAGCGTGATGGCGTTCGTTCGTTACGACGGGACTATGTTGACGCTAGTAGCCAATAGCTTTGGTCTCGTAATTTGACCTGAGCATGCATGGCACTTTGTCCGATCCGAATTCTCTACAAACGATCGGAAAAAGTCTGATTGGATTTTTTTTTTCTGAAAATTTTAGATTTTCTGACGGAACAAGTCCGATATAGCCCGCACACGATCAGATTTTCCGACAACATAATCCGATCAGAACTTTTCCGTCTGAATTTCCGACCGTGTGTACAGGGCATAAGGCCTCATGTACACTGCTGATGGTAAACGGACTAAGCCTATTTCTGACATTTGGTGTTAAAATCCGTATTATTTGCTAGAAAATTACTTAAAACCCCCAAACATTATATATATATATATATATATATATATATATATATATATATATATATATATATATATATATATATTTAGCAGAGAATCTAGAGAATAAAATGGCGGTTGTTGCAATATTTTATGTCACACGGTATTTGTGCAGCCGTGTTTTAAACGCAATTTTTTGGGAAAGGGGCCACTTTCAGGAATTTTTAAAAAACAAAACAGTATAGTTATCTAAAAATTTTTATATAATGTGAAAGATGATGTTACGCTGAGTAAATAGATACCAAACATGTTACGCTTTATAATTGCATGCACTCGTGGAATGACGACAAACTTTGGTACCTAAAAATCTCCATAGGCGACGCTTTAAATTTTTTTTTACGGTTACCAGGTTAGAGTTACAGAGGAGGTCTAGTGCTAGAATTATTGCTCTCACTCTGTCGATCGCGGCGATACCTCACATGTGTGATTTGAACACAGTTTACATATGTGGGCGCCACTTCCTTGTGACAGTAATAGGTGGTGACAGGTCCTCTTATGGAGGGATCGGGGGTCTAAAAGACCCCATATCCCTCCTTTGTACTTCAAAGTATTCAGATCACCAAAAACGGTGTATCTGAATACTGTATATGTTTTAAAATCTGGCGCCATTGGCAGACGAGTAAACAGGAAGTGACGTTGTGACTTTGCTTCCGTGTTTACATCAAGGGGACTGGAAGAAAGCCATTTCCGGCTCCGTTCCAGTCTGTCGATCGGCTCTCCGGTGCCACCGGGAGGCCCGGGAAGAGTGGCGGGGGGGGGGGGGCATGTGACGGACTGGGGTTTATATGGTCACAAAACAGACACCCCAAAGCAAAGTACATATTCATTTTTTTTTATATTTCTAAACATGTCCCTTCTATTCTATTATTAACCAGTAGATGGCAGAGAAGGTACACAAACAGAGTCTATATAAGGCCACACACCATGTGACTGGAAATTAAACTACTTCCAGCCATAAAGTCAGTGGTCATATCTCATGCTGTTTGTGTGATTCTTTGCAGGTATGTACTCTAAATTGTTCCTAATCTGTATTAACCTGTGATAGAAAGATTCCTAAACATCTTGAGCAGATGCAGAAAAAGTCTCAGCAGATTTGATGCTATAGTTTTGCTGTAATTAGAAGTTTAGAACAGCATGTGTCAGAAACAAGGGAAAAGTGCATAAGAACATGAAAATACTGCATTAGTCAGAACAAATGTCTATGATAAACACTAAACCGTTCTAAATAGGTATATTTAAACCTGATTTATTGGAAATGGCATAGATTTATAGAAGCACATGTTTTCTGTTATTTAATATAGAAAAAAACCTATTGTATGTAAAGCTTATGTATTGCATCATACAGACATGCAATGTGCACCATCTAGTGGTTAAAAAAAGAGTACTACCATGAAAATATTTGTATTAAAGCAATGCATTGCCAGTATGATTATTGCACACTTAAAGTGTACCAGAGAGATAAAGATAATTATCTATAACACTGAATAACAGGGATATATATGTTATTAAATTTAGTAATGTTCATTGTTGTAACTACGTTTTAAAATACTTTAGTTAAAATCGGTATTATATATATTGTTAATGTTTATAAACATGTGACTGGAAATTAAACTACTTCCAGCCATAAAGTCAGTGGTCATGTCTCATGCTGTTTGTGTGATTCTTTGCAGTCCACGCCAAGCTGATCACCTTATCTCATCGCGTCTACAATCATCGGCTCTCTTAATTCACATTTTGAGGCCGGTAACATTTTGGGGGCTCGTCCGGGATTCGTTGTGTTACCAGTGAAAGGGAAGTGCGAGACAAGCGTGAGCCTGCTACAGAGCTACAAGGAGAGTCGTGAGAGTCGTCTGCCTCGTGAGTGCAAGTCTTCAGATTGGAACAGAGATGGCGTCTCCTCGTCGTGCGCTGATGTGGGATATCTGGAAACAAATTCATCTGCTTAATGAATAACAGCTGCATAGCCTTGCTATTACGCTGGGAGATGGAAGAGAAGTGGACGTTCCATCAGTGACTGGTACCAACGAAATGGAACTTGTTGAATTTATTGAAGACTACTTGAGAATTGATCAGCTGGAAAAGTTGGAAGATCAAGGTATGTCTTACCTACTCATCATCCAAGACAAGATCAATGAACTAAAACTTAACAAGGAAAGTACACCAACTGTGGACATTGCAACTGCTGCAAAAAAAATAAGTAGTGGAACTGCAAGGACTGAACAGGTATCGGAGGTGGTGAGATTAACTGATGTTGTTGCTTTATTGCCACGTAGAGAATTTAAAATGCATGGTGGTGTAATTTCAGATCATGGTTCGGACATGAGTTACAGTAGCGTGTGCAGACAAGTTGACGAGGGTCTAACAGAAAAATTCCCTGAATCTGAAATTATACGCACAGTGTTGAGAATAATCAAACCTGGTAATTTTAAAGATATGTTGACTGACAAAGATGATCTTACTGTTGCTGAATTGAAAAGGTTTTTGAAGTCACATATGAGAGAACGAAGTGGTAATGAGTTATTTCAGGACCTTAGCAATGCTGCCCAGCAAGAAAGAGAAACAGCACAACAATTTGTTTACAGGCTAGTGGGGTTAAAACAAAAAGTTCTGTCTACATCACAACATGATAGGCGAGAGCTTAACTATGACAAAAAACTGGTGCAAGGCATATTCCTTCATACACTGTATCAGGGACTAAATGAGAAAAATTCTAATGTTAGACGAGATATCAAGCCTTATGTGTCTGATTTGACAGTAACGGATGACTTTATCATAGAACAAGTCACCAGATCAGTTGATGAGGAAACAGAAAGGCAGAGACGCTTAAACAGTGCACCTAAACATAAACCTCTTACTGTTCATTCATCACAGACTCCAGGGAATAGCGAAAAAGACACCTTGCAAAAGAGAGTTGAGGGAGATGTTAGAGTAAATCACACTGCATTAATAGAACTAACAACACAGGTCTCTGCTCTCACAAAGAACCTGGAAAAGATGATGAAGCTAACTCCTATTGTTGGAAACCAAATGACTAAGCCACTAACCAATGTTCAAGTTCCAGATACAACTCACTGCAAGCCCAGGTGTGATGATTGCATTAAACGAGAGAGTCAGAACTGCTACCATTGTTTCTACTGTGGTTGGACAGGACACAGAGCGGTTGATTGCTTGAAGAAAAGAAGGCAGTCGGGAAACGACAGATGGTCACTGGGAAAGGGACAACCAGTGACCACCTCAAATGATCTGTCCCATGCTAAGGTAAACAGGGTATCCACCCTCCGGTCAACTAGAACACTCCCAAAAGAGAATGGATTCTCCAAACAACACGTAGCACAATTAATTGAAGGAAAATGCCTACTGTCATGTCGGATGAATGGTGTTCCGGTTGACATGTTGATGGATACAGGAGCTCAGGTCAGCATTGTCGGGAAGGCATGGTTAGAAAAGTTTCTACCCAGTGTCTCCATTAGGCACATACAAGATTTACTTTGTGATGACAACTTATCCATTACAGCTGCAAATGGTTCTCTCATTCCATTCATCGGATGGATTGAAGTCTGCCTGGAATTCGAAAGTAGTGGACATGGAAACTTAGCCATTTATGTGCCAATGCTGGTGAGTGACTGCTGTAATGACAATCCAATTCTTGGGTTTAATGTTATCGAAGAATTGATCAGAGAAAACCGTGACCGACCAAACAGCACCCAAAACCTGACTATCTTGCTGAGTGAAGCTATGAAAGTAAGACAGAGTGTAGCGAATAACATTGTAAATGCTGTCAGTCAAGCAACTGACCCAGGAGAAATATTCGATAGTCGTATGGTCAAAGTGGGGAAGAAGGGACTCCAGATTAAAGGAGGCGAGCTCTGTGAAGTTAAATGCAGAATTAGAGCGTGGCCGAAAGGAGGAATCATGTCATTTGAACCACTTCCCGAATATCCAGTCGAGGAAGGACTTGAACTATTTCCTTCAGTGGTAGATGTGCCAAATGGGTTCTCTAAACTGGTGAAGATACCTATACTGAACCGTGCTCAACATGACATCTACCTTCCACCCAGAACAGTATTGGGTACCATTTCTCCAGCAGCTGAGATTCTACCATTGTCTCCAAACAAAGACGATGGAAAGGGAATTGACCAGAAGAAAAGGGTGTTTCATGTAAACCAATTGAATCAAGTGGACACTGGAAATCAGCTACCCACTAACAAATCTGTTAAGTGGCACCCACCTGTCAATTTGGAAGATCTCTCAGAAGAAGAACAGGAGATAGCGAGACAAATGTTATATGATGAATCAGATGTCTTTGCTCGAGATGAGGGAGACATAGGATGCATCCCTAACCTGAAACTGAGGATAAATCTGAAAGATGAAACTCCTGTCCAGAAACGCTACAATTCGATACCGAAACCCCTATACAAAGAAGTGAAAGAATATATCCAAAACCTTCTTGACCGAGGTTGGGTAACAAAATCTTCTTCCGCATACTCATCACCAGTTGTTTGTGTTCGAAAGAAGGACAGTAGCCTACGACTATGTGTTGACTTTAGGGAGTTAAACTGAAAGACTATCCCAGATAGACATCCACTACCCAGAATACAAGATCTGCTGGATAGCTTAGGAGGATTTACGTGGTTCTCAATCCTGGACCAGGGTAGTGCGTATCATCAAGGCTTTGTGCATGAAGACTCCAGACATCTGACGGCTTTCAGCACCCCCTGGGGACTCCTGGAGTGGAACCGTATTCCATTTGGATTAACGAATGCCCCAGCAGCTTTTCAGAGATGCATGGAGAATGTATTAGAGGGCATCAGAGACAAATGTTGTTCTCCATACTTGGATGACGTACTTTGCTACTCCAAAACTTTTCAGGAGCATGTCAATGATATTAGGCAAGTGCTTAGTCGAATGCGTGAGCATGGTATCAAACTTAGACCAAAGAAGTGTGAACTCTTTAAACGACAGATTCGATACCTTGGACGAATGGTGTCAGAAGAAGGCATAAAAATTGACCCAAAAGATCTTGAAGCGGTATTACATTTGAAAAGGAAAGAACCAAAAACAGTGGGAGGAGTCAGATCTTTGTTAGGATTCCTGAGCTACTACAGGTCCTTCATTCAAGATTTCTCTCGACTTGCTAAACCACTGTATGAACTTTTGCAGAACACTGAGAAAGAATCTGCTACATCCATCCCCAAAAACAATCGGAGGGAATCTACAAAGAAAAACGGGAACAAAGCACAAGTTCCATCTAAAACACTGATTCAATGGACACCCAAACATCAAGCTGTAGTATCCAGACTGGTGGACATGCTAACCAATCCACCAATTCTAGCATACCCTGATTTTGACTTACCCTTCGTCTTACACACTGATGCTTCCAATGAAGGCCTAGGTGCTGTACTATACCAACGACAAGGAGAAAAACTTCGTGTTATTGGGTTTGGCTCCAGAACATTGACTCCAGCAGAGCGCAATTACCATCTTCACTCTGGTAAACTTGAGTTTTTAGCTCTCAAGTGGGCAGTCTGTGACAAATTCAGAGATTACTTGTACTACGCTCCAACATTCACCGTTTACACAGACAACAACCCATTGACATATGTATTGAGTACTGCCAGACTGAATGCTGTGGGTCATCGCTGGGTTGGCGAGTTGGCTGATTTCCACTTCGATATCAAGTACAGGCCAGGTAAACAGAATGCAGACGCAGATACACTGTCACGATTTCCGGTGGAACTCACGAAGAATCTGAGTGAGTACACAGAGCTTGTACCATCTGAGGTTGTGTCAGCTATGTGGCAAGGGAGCAAAGCTGTTGACGAAGAAGAGGCATTATGGGTGGCTTCATTGACTCTTCACTCAGAAAGTGATGTGGCCCGAAGAATTGCTGAAAGGACAGACAATCTGCCCAATGTCTCAGGAGAATATCAGAGCATTACAACAAGACGATACCAACATTAGAGAAGTGGTCTGGCTTAAGGAGAACGACTGGATTCCAAACCACAAAGAAAAGGAGAGTATGACCAGCAAAACAAGACGTTTGATACATGAATGGAATAAACTCAGAGTCGATGAAGGAATCCTCTACCGACATTCTGGAACCCGAAAACAGCTAGTTCTACCAGAAAAGTTAAAACCATTGGTCTTAAGAAATCTTCATGATGACATGGGTCACATTGGTACTGAGAAGGTAACCCACCTAGCACGTGAACGATTTTACTGGCCATTTATGCAAAAAGACATTGATGAATATGTGCTGAAGAAGTGCAGCTGCATCAAACAAAAGCGTCCAAATATCACCGAAAGAGCACCTATGGGTTCGATTACTACCAGTTCACCTTTGGAGTTAGTATCCATTGATTATCTTCACTTGGAGAAAAGCAAAGGAGGATATGAGTATATACTTGTAATAGTTGACCATTTCACACGCTTTGCACAAGCGTATCCAACTAAGAACAAATCTGGAAAAACGGCAGCAGAAAAGCTCTTTCAAGATTTCATACCACGTTTTGGCTATCCAGAGAAACTCCACCATGACCAAGGAAGAGAATTTGAAAACAACTTATTTCAGACATTGCAACGATTGGCAGGAATTTCTCATTCAAGAACTACTCCATACCATCCACAGGGTAACCCAGTGGAGAGACTGAACCATACTTTGTTACAGATGCTTCGCACCTTAGAGGAAGAGAAAAAGTCAGATTGGAAAGAACATCTTCCACATATGGTTCATGCATACAATTGCACCAGGCATGAAGCCACAGGATACTCGCCATTCTTTCTATTGTATGGAAGATCTCCTTGTTTGCCAATTGACCTAATGCTCAACCTAAATTTGGAAAAGGAATCAGAAAGTCAACCAACATTTACTCAGAAATGGGCATCTAGAATGCAAGAAGCTTACAAAATCGCATCCGAGAATAGCAAAAAATCATCTGCTAAAGGGAAGAAGTACTATGACAAAAAGATAAAAGGAGCACCTCTTCAACCGGGTGATCGGGTCTTAGTACGAAATCTCTCTGAAAGAGGAGGACCTGGTAAACTTTGTTCATACTGGGAAGAATCAGTACACAAAGTGGTAGAAAGAATCAAAGATGGGCCTGTGTACAAAATTCAGCCTGAAAGTGGTAAAAAGACTATTCGAGTACTGCACAGAAATCTTTTACTACCAGTAAATGACCTACCAATTGAAGGACACATTCCAAGAGTACCGATGAAACAAAGACAATCAAGTAACAGAAAGGATGCCAGAATGGATGTGGACCAGGAGGAGGAATGTTCAGATGAAGAAAGATGGTATTATCCTTATATACCAGAGACTACAGAAAGTCATGATTGTATTGTGTCTCAACCAAACTCTCAAAACGTAGAGAAAATCCCATTAAGAGTTTCTGCTGAGGAGTTCTATCCTACAACTACCACACCCAATCTTGAACAAGAACAAAATGATGGAACAGTAGTTGGCGACCAAATCTGGGCTACAGATATGGTGGGACTAGACACTGCAGAATTACCCTCATTAAGTCAAGACTTACCTGTGAACCAAGATATGCAAATGGCAAATGATGTTGATGGAGAAGACTCAACTCCTGTCAGAAGATCTACCAGACAAGCTAAGCCTAAAGAGATCTTTACATATGACACACTAGGTCAGCCAAGATACATACCAAGTCAGATTCACACCATACAAACTCACACAATCCTAGCTACTCCCAGGACATGCCAGGTAGTTAACGTAGGTCCTTGGTGGCAACAAGTACCTATTTGGGTTACTTAAATCACTAAATAGTGTTCAGATACCAATTGAGTTTAATGTCGGGAGCCATTAACTGAAGGAGGGGAGAGTGTGACGGACTGGGGTTTATATGGTCACAAAACAGACACCCCAAAGCAAAGTACATATTCATTTTTTTTTATATTTCTAAACATGTCCCTTCTATTCT
Organism: Lithobates pipiens; assembly: GCF_037356315.1. Taxonomy (NCBI): domain Eukaryota; kingdom Metazoa; phylum Chordata; class Amphibia; order Anura; family Ranidae; genus Lithobates; species Lithobates pipiens. The sequence continues at coordinate 3,115,693 of NW_027507903.1, forward strand.
ATTATTAACCAGTAGATGGCAGAGAAGGTACACAAACAGAGTCTATATAAGGCCACACACCATGTGACTGGAAATTAAACTACTTCCAGCCATAAAGTCAGTGGTCATATCTCATGCTGTTTGTGTGATTCTTTGCAGGTATGTACTCTAAATTGTTCCTAATCTGTATTAACCTGTGATAGAAAGATTCCTAAACATCTTGAGCAGATGCAGAAAAAGTCTCAGCAGATTTTATGCTATAGTTTTGCTGTAATTAGAAGTTTAGAACAGCATGTGTCAGAAACAAGGGAAAAGTGCATAAGAACATGAAAATACTGCATTAGTCAGAACAAATGTCTATGATAAACACTAAACCGTTCTAAATAGGTATATTTAAACCTGATTTATTGGAAATGGCATAGATTTATAGAAGCACATGTTTTCTGTTATTTAATATAGAAAAAAACCTATTGTATGTAAAGCTTATGTATTGCATCATACAGACATGCAATGTGCACCATCTAGTGGTTAAAAAAGAGTACTACCATGAAAATATTTGTATTAAAGCAATGCATTGCCAGTATGATTATTGCACACTTAAAGTGTACCAGAGAGATAAAGATAATTATCTATAACACTGAATAACAGGGATATATATGTTATTAAATTTAGTAATGTTCATTGTTGTAACTACGTTTTAAAATACTTTAGTTAAAATCGGTATTATATATATTTTTAATGTTTATAAACATGTGACTGGAAATTAAACTACTTCCAGCCATAAAGTCAGTGGTCATATCTCATGCTGTTTGTGTGATTCTTTGCAGTCCACGCCAAGCTGATCACCTTATCTCATCGCGTCTACAATCATCGGCTCTCTTAATTCACATTTTGAGGCCGGTAACAGGCACATCCCCTCCTGCTCCTCTGGGATAACAACCAAGTGGCTTTTAGCCGCATCGGTTGTTATCCTTGGAAAGCCGATCGCCCGCTCTAAACAACGGTACTGGGATGATGCCTGCAGCTGCGGGCATCATCCCTGTATAACCCCCAAAAGCCGAGTACGCACATCTGCGTACGCTCGGGGGAAGGGGTTATAATAGTTTCTAGGCAGTTCAGTTTAGAGGCATTTTTTGGAATGAAAAAAATGCGTTCAGAAGCTGAGTTTATAGGCATTTCAAGCGCCCAACGCTTCTTAATGTGGCTAAACATGGTAACTCGCATTTACCCACATTTAATTTACAGGCGTTTTTCATTTTTGGCTATTTAAAATATATATATATATATATATATATATATATATATATATATATATATATATATATATATAATATATATATATTTTTTTAAATACTTCTAAATGCAAATGCAGCATGTTAATGCGGCAAAACGCATGCTTTAAACGTGGGTTACTATCTGTCAAGTTAACCACTTGCCGCCCGCCATATAGCAGAATGATGGCGGCAAAGTGGCTTCAATATCCTGACTGGGCACCATATGACATCCAGCATGATAACAGCCGTCGCACGCCCGTAGCGGTGATCGGTGGTATGCCGTGTCAGTCTGATGCACCGCAACACCGATCTAGGTAAAGAGTCTCTGACGGAGACTCTTTACCACGTGGTCAGCCGTGTCCAATCATGCGTGATCACAGTGTAATTAGGAAGAGCCATTGATCAGCTTTTCCTCACTCGTGTCTGTCAGACGCGAGTAGAGGAGAGCCGATTGATTATCAGCGCAGCCCCCCCCCCCCTAGGATGTCCACGCTGGACCACCAGGGACGCCACTAGGACCACCAGGGATGTCACCACCAGGTATGCCACCCTAGACCACCAGGGATGCCATTCAGTGCCCACAATGGATGCCAATCAGTGCCCACAATGGATGCCAATCAGTGCCCACAATGGGCATCGCTGATTGGCAGGCATTATTGTTTGGTACTGTTTGGCATCTATCCGTACCATAAATTACTGTACATCAGTGCCACCTATCGGTGTCCATCCATACCCATCCATACCCCCTATTAGTGTACATCTGTGCCGCCTTTCAGTGCCCATCCAAGCTGCCTTTCAGTGCCACCTATGTGTACCCATCAGTGCCACCTATCAGTGCTCATCAGTGCCGCCTATTAATGCCCCATCAGTGGCACATACTAGTGCTCATCATCAGTGCCCATCAGTGCCCATCAGTGCCACCTCATTGGTGCCCATCAGTGCCGCTTTATCAGTGCCCGTCAGTGCAGCCCCATCAATGCCCATCAGTGAAGGAGAAAACGTACTTATTTGCAAAGTTTTGTAACAGAAACTTCAAAAATTATTTTTTTATTTTATTTGTTTAGCAGAAAATAAAAATCCCAGAGGTGATCAAATACCACCAAAAGAAAGTTCTATATGTGGGAACAAAATGATAAACATTTAGTTTGGGTACAGTGTTGTATGACCGCGCAATTGTCATTCAAAGTGCTACAGCACTGAAAGCTGCAAGTTGGTCTGGGCAGGGAGGTGTATAAGTGCCCCCCCCCCGGTATTGAAGTGGTGAAATCATTCAGGAGAGTTTGTAAAAACATCCATGTACACGAAGCCTCAGAATCCTGTGTCCACTGATCATCCTTGAGATGTTTCTACAACTTGATTGGAGGTCACCTGCGGTAAATTCAGTTGATTGGAGAGGATTTGGAAAGGCACACACCTGTCTATAGAAGGTCCCACAGGTAACAGTGCATGTCAGAGCACAAACCAAGCCATGAAGTCCAAGGAATTGTGTGTAGATCTCCGAGACAGGATTGTATGGAGGCACAGATCGGGGGAAGGGTACAGAAACATTTCTGCAGCATTGAAGGTCCCAATGAGCACAGTGGCCTCCATCATCTGTAAATGGAAGAAGTTTGGAACCACCAGGACTAGAGCGGGCCACCCGGCCAAACTGAGCGATCGGGGAGAAGGGCCTTAGTCAGGGAGGTGACCAAGAACCCGTTGGTCATGCTGACAGAGCTCCAGTGTTTCTCTGTGGAGAGAGGAGAATCTTCCAGAAGAACAACCATCTCTGCAGTACTCCACCAATCAGGACTGTATGGTAGAGTGTCCATTCCTCAGTAAAAGGCACATGGCAGCCCCGCCTTTTGTTTGTCTAAAAGCACCTGAAGGACTCTCAGACCATGAGAAACAAAATTCCCTGGTCTGATGAAACAAAAATTTAACTCTTTGGTCTGAATGACAAACATCATGTCTGGAGGAAACCAGGCACCGCTCATCAGCCAATACCATCCCTACAGTGAAGCATGGTGGTGGCAGCATCATGCTGTGGGGATTTTTTTCAGTGGCAGGAACTGGGAGACTAGTCAGGATTGAGGGAAATATGAATGCAGCAATGTACAGAGATATCCTTGATGAAAACCTGCTCCAGAACACTCAGACTGGGGCGAAGGTTTATCTTCCAACAGGACAATGACCCTAATCACATGGCCAGGATAACAAAGGAGTGGCTACGGGACAACTCTGTGAATGTCCTTGAGTGGTCCAGCCAGAGCCCAGACTTGAACCCGACTGAACATCTCTGGAGAGATCTGATAATGTCTGTGCACCGACCCTCCCAATCCAACCTGATGGGGCTTAAGAGATCCTGCAAAGAAGAATGGGAGAAACTGCCCAAAAAAATAGGAGTGCCGAGCTTGTAGCATCATACTCAAAAAGACTTGGGGCTGTAATTGGTGCCAATGGGGCTTCACCAAAGTATCGAGCAAAGGCTGTATACATAGGATTTTGTTTTGTTTTTTATTTTTAATACATTTCGAAGATTTCAAACAAACTTCTTTCACGTTGTCATTATGGGGGATCGTTTGTAGAATTTTGAGGAAAATAATGAATTCAATTCACTTTGGAATAAGGCCGTGACATAACAAAATGTGAAAAAAGTGAAGTGCTGTGAATACTTTCCGGAAGTACTGTATACTGATATGGACTGGGTAAGGTAAGGCTAGTCCATTTTGCTGAAATCTCATTGCAGCAACTCAGAATGGTCCTCAGTTGTTTGTATGGCCCCCACATTATAGTATGCATACCTGACACCGTTGGCGCATGCTCCCAATGAGATGACGGATTGGTATCCTGGTGTATTTCCTCCCAGATCTGGACCGGGGCATCACCGACCTCCTGAACAGACTGAGTATAGAAAAGAAAATGGTCTGGTGTTGGCAGTGACACACCTCTGCCTTGCTAAAGAAGCTGAGGGTAAAGGTGAGGGACTGGCCAATCGTGTCTCCAAACCTAAACCCTATTGATCATCTGTGGGACATCCTCAAACAGAAGATGGAGGAGCGCAAGGTCTCCAACATCCACCAGCTCCATGATATTGTCATGGGGGAGGGCAAGAGGACTCCGGTGGCAACCTGTGAAGCTCTGGTGACCTCCATGCCCAAGAGGGTTAAGGCAGTGCTGGAAAATAATGGTGGTCACACAAAATATTGACAATTTGGGCCCAATTTGGACATTTTCACTTAGCTGCGTGCTCACATTTTTTGCCAGCGGTTTAGACATTAATGGGGTGTATTCACTTTTGTGAGATACTGTATATACTACACATATGGTTGGTCTTCCTAGTACATATTTGACTACTTAGATATACACTTTTGTTGCAGCTGCAAACCATGTTGGACATTGAAGGACATCAAAAGTCACACTCTCTGGCTCCCATGTTATGCCTGCCCCCCAGCTGTGCCCCGGTGGGTCTTTGCTGGTTCCTTCCTTTCAGCTCCCAGCATAGACACACCCTGCCACCACCAGTTGGTTTAATAGCTTTTGAGACGTTTTCTCAGTCCATATGTGAGTATGGGATCTCTTTGTGTAAGGTCCCCCATATTTTGCTGTATGGTACTTATTTTTATGTTATATATTTCTCATTGACATTTTTATTCTGTAGATACACTGCATTTACATCTAATCCTGAAGAAGTGAGCAGCAACTCACGAAACGCATTGAGTAATACGATGCCTGTGTATTACTGTACATTAACAAATCTACAGATAAATGTATGACCGCCCGCCGTCATAATACAGCGGCTGTTTATCATCGAATACCGTTGTTATGGCAACAGATAGCTGCCATAACCCCGGTATCGTTTTAAACAGCGGGCGGTCTGCTTTCAGATAAAAGTGGACTCCCCAGTGGTTCCGGCCGCTTACCGGAGTCGTCGATAGCGGCGGAGACGATCGGGTCCTCTCCCCTCAGTGACACGGAGTAGAGTGAGGGAAAGATGGCCCCCACTCGGCTCCATACCATCGGATGACGGAAGCGACGTCAAATATCTCTTCCGCCCAATGGTCTTAACCACTTACCGACCGGCGCACGCCGATGTACGTCGGCAGAATGGCACGGGCAGGCATATTGGCGTACAGGTACGTCCAATTTAAAATGCCACCCTGTCATCGCATGCGCGCCGCCGCATGCCGGTCGGGACCCCCATGAGTCCGGTCGCGGGTCCCGCGGACTCGTTCGCCGCGGGGATACCCGCGATCGTCACACGGGGCGGCTGAACGGGGAGATGCCGTTGTAAACAGCATCTCCCCGTTTTGCCTAGCAACAAGTGACGCTGATCTCTGCTCCATGTGATTGGAGCAGAGATCAGTGTTCGCTAACACAAAGCCCAGCCCCCCACAGTTAGTAACACGCCCCTAGGAACACTTAACCCCTACACTGCCACCCCCTGGTTAACCCCTTCACTGCCAGTGTCATTTACACAGGAATCAGTGCATTTGTATAGCACTGATTGCTGTATAAATGACAATGGTCCCAAAAATGTGTCAAAAATGTCCGATGTGTCCGCCATAATGTCGCTGTCACAATAAAATCGCTGATCGCCGCCATTACTAGTAAAAAAAAATAATAGTAATAAAAATGAATTAAATCTATCCCCTGTTTTGTAAACGCTATAACTTTTGCGCAAACCAATCAATAATCGCTTATTGCGATTTTTTTTTTTCACCAAAAATATGTAGAAGAATACGTATCGGCCTAAACTGAGGGAAAAAAATGTTTTTTTAAATATATTTTTGGGGGATATTTATTATAACAAAAAGTAAAAAATAATGTGTTTTTTTCAAAATTGTCGCTCTATTTTTGTTTATAGCGCAAAAAATAAAAACCGCAGTGGTGATCAAATACTACCAAAAGAAAGCTCTATTTGTGGGAAAAAAAGGACGTCAATTTTGTTTGGGAGCCACGTCGCACGACCGCGCAATTGTCAGTTAAAGCGACGCAGCGCCGAATCGCAAAAAGTGGTCTGGTCTTAAGCCAGCAAAATGGTCCGGGGGATGAAAGTGGTTAAAGGGGAATTTTTTTTTTTTTTGGAAAAAAAAAAAGAAAATATTTTTATTTTATTACATTTAAGTGTAAATGTGAGATGTGAGGTCTTTTTGACCCCAGATCTAATATTTAAAGAGGAGCTGCACCTAAAAAAAAAATATTAAAAGCCAGCAGCTACTAATATTGCAGCTGCTGACTTTTAATAAAATCACACTTACCTGTCCCAGGTTCCAGCGATGTCGGCGGCAGATGACGAGCGATCGCTCGTCTCGCTGCTGCCACCGCCGCCATCCTCTGTCAGGGAATCGGGAAGTGAAACATGACGGCTTCACTGCCCGGTTCCCTACTGCGCATGCGCGAGTCGCGCTGCGCGTCTCTTATGGTCCCCCGCTGTGTCTCTGGGAACTGTGTGTTTCCCAGAACACAACGGGGGGGGGGCGGAGCGTCTGCGGGGGTCTGCGGCGGTCTGGCCGGAAGTGGGTGCAGTTACCTGGATTATCCAGGTAACTGCACCCCCCTCCCCCCTGAAAGGTGCCGATTGTGGCACCGGAGGGGGGGAGGGATAAGATTAGCGGAACTTCCCCTTTAGGGTGAAGAACCGCTTTAAGAGGACTTGTCATCCTTTTTTTCTGTTACAAGGGATGTTTACATTCCTTATAATGGGAATAAAAGTGACCCAATATTTATTTATTTTTTAAATGGACAGTGTAAAGTTATTTTACTTTATTTATGTACAAATTTAGTTAATATAGTTAATAAATCTATAAGCCCTGTGTACTTTGTATAGTCTTATTGTCCTTTTTGTGCTCACCTCATTTAAAGTCCCACGGGCATAATTCTTCTTTGTTGCACTGAACAGACTGAGGTGCAACCTCTCGGCGTCAGATAGACCGACACATCATGTCCCAGAGGTGTTCTATTGGATTTACGTCAGGCGAGTGTGGAGCCATTCAATGGTATCCATTCCTTCATCCTCCAGAAACTGGCTGCACACTCTCGCCACATGAGGCCTGGCATTGTCGTGCAACCATGAGGAACCAAGGACCCACTGCACCAGCGTAGGGTCTGACAATGGGTCAAAGGATTTCATTGGATATCTAATGGCAGTCAGGGTGCCATTGTTTAGCCTGTAGAGGTCTGTGGGTCCCTTCATGGATGGCCTCCCCAGATCATCACCGACCCACCACCAAACTGGTCATACTGAATGATGTTATATGCAGCATAACGTTCTCCACGGCTTCTCCAGACCCTTTAATGTCTGTCACATCTGCTCAGGGTGAACCTGCTCTCATCTGTGAAAAGCACAGGGTGCCAGTGGTGGACCTGCCAATTCTGGTGTTCAATGGCAAATGCCAATCGAGCTCCACAGTGCCGGGCAGTGAACACAGGGCCCACTAGACTAGAGGACGTCGGGCCCTCGGGTCAACCTCATGAAATCTGTTTCTTGTTTGGTCAGAGATATTCACACCAGTTGCCTGCTGGAGGTCATTTTGGTGGGCACAGTGAGGCTGAATTCATGGGCACAGTGAGGCGGCATTCATGGGCACAGTAAAGCTGCATTTGATGGGCACAGTGATGCTGCATTGATGGGCAGTGATGCTGCATTGATGGGCAGTGATGCTGCATTGATGGGCAGTGAGGCTGCATTGATGGGCACAGTGAGGCTGCATTGATGGGCACAGTGAGGCTGCATTGATGGGCACAATAAGGCTGCATTTTATAGGCACAATAAGGCTGCACTTGATGGGCACAGTGAGGCCGCATTTGATGGGCACAGTGAGGCCGCATTTGATGGGAACTGGTGAGGCTGCATTGATCTCCTGTCAGTGGCGTATCTAAGGCAAGTGCCATGGGCGCCATGGGGGGAAGGGGCGGCAAAAAGCCACCCTCTGCATGAAAAAAAAATCCCACCTGTCCTCCCAGACTAATATAGTACCTGGCGCCAATGTTCTTTTAGACAGCCGACTGTTGGGCTCGGCTTAGGCTCTGTCAGCAGGGAGGGGCGGGGCAGGGAGCTCCACTGACGCTCTGCCCCTGCCCTGCCCCACGTACTCTGTATGTGCCTCTGAGATTGCCTCTCCTGGACCACAAATATTCCAGCCCCCTACCGATGTAAGCCCCGCCCATATCGCGGCAAGCCCCGCCCCTCCCACGGGAAGCCCCGCCTCCGACCTCTGAGAGCAGGTAATGAGCCCGGCTGGCCAGGTAGGTCTTTCTGCCTATCGACTTACTGTTACTAAACCCTCCCTGACAAAGTTGTTTACCCCCTTGTATAGCTGTGCATTGCTGAAAACTGGCTACTCCTGTAGGATGTCGCATTCGCAGTCTGGTCATCTCCTGTAGTCGTATCCGCAGTCTGGTCATCTCCTGTAGTATGTCGCATTCTGGTCATCTCCTGTAGTATGTCGCATTCTGGTCATCTCCTGTAGTCGTATTCGCAGTCTGGTCATCTCCTGTAGTCATATTCGCAGTCTGGTCATCTCCTGTAGTCGTATCCGCAGTCTGGTCATCTCCTGTAGTAAGTCGCATTCTGGTCATCTCCTGTAGTCGTATTCGCAGTCTGGTCATCTCCTGTAGTCATATTCGCAGTCTGGTCATCTCCTGTAGTCGTATCCGCAGTCTGGTCATCTCCTGTAGTATGTCGCATTCTGGTCATCTCCTGTAGTCGTATTTGCAGTCTGGTCATCTCCTGTAGTCATATTCGCAGTCTGGTCATCTCCTGTAGTCGTATTCGCAGTCTGGTCATCTCCTGTAGTCGTATTCGCAGTCTGGTCATCTCCTGTAGTCGTATTCGCAGTCTGGTCATCTCCTGTAGTCGTATCCGCAGTCTGGTCATCTCCTGTAGTATGTCGCATTCTGGTCATCTCCTGCAGTCGTATTCGCAGTCTGGTCATCTCCTGTAGTCGCATTCGCAGTCTGGTCATCTCCTGTAGTATGTCGCAGTCTGGTCATCTCCTGTAGTCGCATTCGCAGTCTGGTCATCTCCTGTAGTATGTCGCAGTCTGGTCATCTCCTGTAGTCGTATTCGCAGTCTGGTCATCTCCTGTAGTCATATTCGCAGTCTGGTCATCTCCTGTAGTCGTATCCGCAGTCTGGTCATCTCCTGTAGTATGTCGCATTCTGGTCATCTCCTGTAGTCGTATTTGCAGTCTGGTCATCTCCTGTAGTCATATTCGCAGTCTGGTCATCTCCTGTAGTCGTATTCGCAGTCTGGTCATCTCCTGTAGTCGTATTCGCAGTCTGGTCATCTCCTGTAGTCGTATCCGCAGTCTGGTCATCTCCTGTAGTATGTCGCATTCTGGTCATCTCCTGCAGTCGTATTCGCAGTCTGGTCATCTCCTGTAGTCGCATTCGCAGTCTGGTCATCTCCTGTAGTATGTCGCAGTCTGGTCATCTCCTGTAGTCGCATTCGCAGTCTGGTCATCTCCTGTAGTATGTCGCAGTCTGGTCATCTCCTGTAGTCGTATTCGCAGTCTGGTCATCTCCTGTAGTCATATTCGCAGTCTGGTCATCTCCTGTAGTCGTATCCGCAGTCTGGTCATCTCCTGTAGTATGTCGCATTCTGGTCATCTCCTGTAGTATGTCGCATTCTGGTCATCTCCTGTAGTCGTATTCGCAGTCTGGTCATCTCCTGTAGTCATATTCGCAGTCTGGTCATCTCCTGTAGTCGTATCCGCAGTCTGGTCATCTCCTGTAGTAAGTCGCATTCTGGTCATCTCCTGTAGTCGTATTCGCAGTCTGGTCATCTCCTGTAGTCATATTCGCAGTCTGGTCATCTCCTGTAGTCGTATCCGCAGTCTGGTCATCTCCTGTAGTATGTCGCATTCTGGTCATCTCCTGTAGTCGTATTTGCAGTCTGGTCATCTCCTGTAGTCATATTCGCAGTCTGGTCATCTCCTGTAGTCGTATTCGCAGTCTGGTCATCTCCTGTAGTCGTATTCGCAGTCTGGTCATCTCCTGTAGTCGTATCCGCAGTCTGGTCATCTCCTGTAGTATGTCGCATTCTGGTCATCTCCTGCAGTCGTATTCGCAGTCTGGTCATCTCCTGTAGTCGCATTCGCAGTCTGGTCATCTCCTGTAGTATGTCGCAGTCTGGTCATCTCCTGTAGTCGCATTCGCAGTCTGGTCATCTCCTGTAGTATGTCGCAGTCTGGTCATCTCCTGTAGTCGTAGTATGTCGCATTCTGGTCATCTCCTGCAGTCGTATTCGCAGTCTGGTCATCTCCTGTAGTCGCATTCGCAGTCTGGTCATCTCCTGTAGTATGTCGCAGTCTGGTCATCTCCTGTAGTCGCATTCGCAGTCTGGTCATCTCCTGTAGTATGTCGCAGTCTGGTCATCTCCTGTAGTCGTAGTATGTCGCATTCTGGTCATCTCCTGTAGTCGTATTTGCAGTCTGGTCATCTCCTGTAGTCATATTCGCAGTCTGGTCATCTCCTGTAGTCGTATTCGCAGTCTGGTCATCTCCTGTAGTCGTATTCGCAGTCTGGTCATCTCCTGTAGTCGTATCCGCAGTCTGGTCATCTCCTGTAGTATGTCGCATTCTGGTCATCTCCTGCAGTCGTATTCGCAGTCTGGTCATCTCCTGTAGTCGCATTCGCAGTCTGGTCATCTCCTGTAGTATGTCGCAGTCTGGTCATCTCCTGTAGTCGCATTCGCAGTCTGGTCATCTCCTGTAGTCGCATTCGCAGTCTGGTCATCTCCTGTAGTCGTATTCACAGTCTGGTCATCTCCTGTAGTCGTATTCACAGTCTGGTCATCTCCTTTAGTCGTATTCGCAGTCTGGTCATCTCCTGTAGTCGCATTCGCAGTCTGGTCATCTCTTGTAGTCGCATTCACAGTCTGGTCATCTCCTGCAGTCGTATTCGCAGTCTGGTCATCTCCTGTAGTCGTATTCGCAGTCTGGTCATCTCCTGTAGTCGTATTCGCAGTCTGGTCATCTCCTGTAGTATGTCGCAGTCTGGTCATCTCCTGTAGTCGCATTCGCAGTCTGGTCATCTCCTGTAGTCGCATTCGCAGTCTGGTCATCTCCTGTAGTCGTATTCACAGTCTGGTCATCTCCTTTAGTCGTATTCGCAGTCTGGTCATCTCCTGTAGTCGCATTCGCAGTCTGGTCATCTCTTGTAGTCGCATTCACAGTCTGGTCATCTCCTGTAGTCGTTTTTTGCAGTCTGGTCATCTCCTGCAGTCGTATTCGCAGTCTGGTCATCTCCTGTAGTCGTATTCGCAGTCTGGTCATCTCCTGTAGTCGCATTCGCAGTCTGGTCATCTCCTGTAGTCGCATTCGCAGTCTGGTCATCTCCTGTAGTCGCATTCGCAGTCTGGTCATCTCCTGTAGTCGTATTCACAGTCTGGTCATCTCCTGTAGTCGCATTCGCAGTCTGGTCATCTCCTGTAGTCGTATTCGCAGTCTGGTCATCTCCTGTAGTCGCATTCGCAGTCTGGTCATCTCCTGTAGTCGCATTCGCAGTCTGGTCATCTCCTGTAGTCGTATTCGCAGTCTGGTCATCTCCTGTAGTCGCATTCTCAGTCTGGTCATCTCCTGTAGTCGCATTCTCAGTCTGGTCATCTCCTGTAGTCGCATTCGCAGTCTGGTCATCTCCTGTAGTCGCATTCGCAGTCTGGTCATCTCCTGTAGTCGTATTCGCAGTCTGGTCATCTCCTGTAGTCGCATTCGCAGTCTGGTCATCTCCTGTAGTCGCATTCGCAGTCTGGTCATCTCCTGTAGTCGCATTCGCAGTCTGGTCATCTCCTGTAGTCGTATTCGCAGTCTGGTCATCTCCTGTAGTCGCATTCGCAGTCTGGTCATCTCCTGTAGTCGTATTCGCAGTCTGGTCATCTCCTGTAGTCGTATTTGCAGTCTGGTCATCTCCTGTAGTCACATTCTCAGTCTGGTCATCTCCTGTAGTCGCATTCTCAGTCTGGTCATCTCCTGTAGTCGCATTCGCAGTCTGGTCATCTCCTGTAGTATGTCGCAGTCTGGTCATCTCCTGCAGTCGCATTTGCAGTCTGGTCATCTCCTGTAGTCACATTTGCAGTCTGGTCATCTCCTGTAGTCACATTCTCAGTCTGGTCATCTCCTGTAGTCATATTCGCAGTCTGGTCATCTCCTGTAGTCGCATTCGCAGTCTGGTCATCTCCTGCAGTCGTATTCGCAGTCTGTTCATCTCCTGTAGTCGCATTCCCTTTCTGGTCATCTCCTGTAGTATGTCGCAGTCTGGTCATCTCCTGCAGTCGCATTTGCAGTCTGGTCATCTCCTGTAGTCACATTTGCAGTCTGGTCATCTCCTGTAGTCACATTCTCAGTCTGGTCATCTCCTGTAGTCATATTCGCAGTCTGGTCATCTCCTGTAGTCATATTCGCAGTCTGGTCATCTCCTGTAGTCGCATTCGCAGTCTGGTCATCTCCTGTAGTCGCATTCGCAGTCTGGTCATCTCCTGCAGTCGCATTCGCAGTCTGGTCATCTCCTGTAGTCGTATTAATCCATATCGAGCACTATATTGGATTGGCTGCTACAATCAAATAGTACTCAATAAGGATTAAATAAATAGATATCATAAAATTTAATAAGGTGATTTGTGCAAAAAGCTCATTAAACATTCTACATTCAGTGAAAGTTTGTTTAGTGCAAACTTTGCAGTATATAAACTCTCACTGAATGTAGAATGTGTAATGAGCGGGGCGGACTGACCCATCGGGCACTTTATGTAGTGCCAATCCAGCATTTGTTAATTGAAAGATTAAAGAGCTTGACTTGTAGTTCTGTTAGCTATTTTTTTTTTTTTTTACAGGGGCGCAGTTTCAGTGCTTGCCATAGGCGCCATTTTCACTAGATACGCCTCTGTCTCCTCTATCATGTCTGCATTCTCTTACCCTCTTTGGTATGATGTCCTCAGTCTCTAACCATCTCTTGTATCATGTCCGCAACCTCTGACATCTCCTGTATCATGTCTGCAGTCTCTGAGGGAGTCTGGAGAGGAGTCACGAATGGGAGCACCGCCGGGATGGGGGTCATGGGAGAAGTCAGACATGTGTGGACTGTGGTGAGGAGACTATAGGATAAAACTGGAGCCGACTGACTGAGACCTGCACGGTGCACCTGAGAGGAGGTCAGTGACAGCGCCGCCAGGCCAGTCTGAGGGGGGTCACTGATGTAAGGGGGGAGTGAATATGATAATGTAAGGGGGCATTGATCTGATATAAAGATTTCCCCCTTATATCAGTAACCCCTCCCCCCCCCTTTACCTTAGTGTATTCTTTCTGCATAAGGTGGTCTCTGGTCAACTCTGAGCCCCCGCCCCCCACGTTTCGAGTCCCTGGTGCCCCCCTTGATGATTGATCGCTTTTAACTGGAATTTGCTTTGGCTCTGATGGGGACCGTGATGTAAGGGGGACTCTGATGGGGACCTTGATGTAAGGGGGGCTCTGATGGGGACCCTGATGTAAGGGGGGCTCTGATGGGGACCCTGATGTAAGGGGGCTTTGATGGGGACCCTGATGTAAGGGGGGCTCTAATGGGGACCCTGATGTAAGGGGGGCTCTAATGGGGACCCCGATGTAAGGGGGGCTCTGATGGGGACACTGATGTAAGGGGGGCTCTGATGGGGACACTGATATAAGGGGGGCTCTGATGGGGACCCTGATGTAAGGGGGGCTCTGATGGGGACCCTGATGCAAGTGGGGCTCTGATGGGAACCCCGATGTAAGTGAGGCTCTAATGGCGACCCTGATGTAAGGGGGCTCTGATTGGAACCTTGATGTAAGGGAGGCTCCGATGGAGACCCTGATGTAAGGGAGGCTCTGATGGAGACCCTGATGTACGGGGGGCTCTGATGGGGACCCTGATGTACGGGGGCTCTGATGGGAACCCTGATGTAAGGGGGGCTCTGATGGGAACCCTGATGTACGGGGGGCTCTGATGGGGACCCTAATGTACGGGGGCTCTGATGGGGACCCTGATGTAATGGGGGCTCTGATGGGAACCCTGATGTACGGGGGGCTCTGATGGGGACCCTAATGTACGGGGGGCTCTGATGAGGACCCTGATGTACGGGGAGCTCTGATGAGGACCCTGATGTACGGGGGGCTCTGATGAGGACCCTGATGTATGGGGAGCTCTGATGAGGACCCTGATGTACGGGGGGCTCTGATGGGGACCCTGATATATGGGGGGCTCTGATGGAGACCCTGATGTAAGGGGGGCTCTGATGGGGACCCTGATGCAAGTGGGGCTCTAATGTGGGCTCTGATGGGGACCCTGATGCAAGTGGGGCTCTAATGTGGGCTCTGATGGGGAGCCTGATGTAATATATATTATGTAGCCCTCAGACTGAAAAGTTTTGGAGACCCCTGTCCTAGATACAATATAACCCTTATAGAGCGGAGTGAGGTGGGGGGGGGGGGATCACAAATTTTTTTTTCTTCCAGCCCGGAGTTGGGCTTTAAGCTGATCACACACATGCAGAGTGAGTGGTAATGGTGCTGCACCCTGACACACAGCCAATGGTGTGAACTCGCCCGGTCTAATTGGTTCCACCATCTCAGGTTGTAAATGGCGGTTCTTGTTTCATACGTTTGTGGAGCTGAACCAACCTACAGTATATCAATGAAATATGAAATATACACAAACACATTTTTAGATTAATGATCCTATACGTTGCACAGCTTCGCCATATTCCACTGCTTTGTATGGTGGAGATAAAATGGAAAATGCGCATTAAATTAATAAAATACATGACTGATTGGCACTTTACCGTATGAATATTCATATGAAATGTGCCGCAGCTGGCGTGGGTGATACGCTTCTCATCGAATCTCTTACACTTCCAGCTGTCTGTAATTTCCAACCACTGTCTCCTGTTTGGAAGAGTTCTTATTTATGATTTTTTTTTTCTCATTTCATTAAATACCAAGTGCAGTTTAAAGACACGTTCACCCGTATCAGTGCACACCCCAAAAGGGACATGT
Source organism: Lithobates pipiens (assembly GCF_037356315.1). Lineage (NCBI taxonomy): Eukaryota > Metazoa > Chordata > Amphibia > Anura > Ranidae > Lithobates > Lithobates pipiens. The sequence continues at coordinate 3,130,934 of NW_027507903.1, forward strand.
ACCTGCCAGGGATGTGCAGTCAGGGGCGGACTGACCATTCGGCCACTCGGGCACTGCCCGAGGGCCCCGGGCCACTAGGGGGCCCCATCAGGATTGCCAGCCTCTGTAAAACCAGGGACAGTATGTAAAAATCTGTGTTTTTTTTTTTACATCAGTCTCTGAAATGTCCTTTACTGACATCCTTTTGGTCTAAAAATCCAGAAATTATAGTTGCCCCACCTCTCCAGTACCTTCTCAGCCAATAGAAAGTGTGAAACGTGTGTGTATGCTGTGTGGCCCCATAATCTCTGATTGCCTGGGGGCCTCATAATCTCCTAGTGTTCGGGGGCCCCATGAGTTGTCAGTCCGCCCCTGGTCAGAGATTAACACTAGCTCGTAAGCTCAGCGACCTGGGGTCACAAAGACCTCAAACTGAAGACCCCAAGCTGGGGTCCTAACCCATCACTGGTCAAAATTTGGGGCTCCTACAACCTATGGTTCCGGAGATACGGGGCTCTAAGCGCATGCTTGTCAGAAACTACATACAGAGAGGCCAGTTTAACCATTTAAAGTGGTTGTAAATCCTTACAGACCACTTTGACCTACAGATAAGTCTAGATTAAGGCTTACCTGTAGGTCCAAGAAATATCTCCTAAACCTACACGGTTTAGGAGATATTTGCAAATGACAGGCACCGCTGTCTAATGGCGCGTGCGCAGGCGAACTAAGCATGCAGCTGCTAACGGCAATCATGCCTTTAGTGGCGCCTCCCGCGCGATGTGACTGGCTGGAGCCGCGATACCCGTAAGTCACTCCAGGTATCATGGCGGCGTCGGAGGAGGATGACGAGGGTCGCTTTGGGGGCTTCCATCTCAGGTAAGTTATTTATAATGAGCTAGTATGCTATGCATACTAGCTCATTATGCCTTTGCCTTGCAGGGTCTATTTTTATTTTTAGTAAGGCTTTACTTCCTCTTTAACCACTTAAGGACCGCCGTATTGCCATTGTACGTCATCACAATGGCACAGGCAGGCACAAGCACGTACATGTACGTGCCTGCCTTCCAGCGGGTGGGGGGTCCGATCGGACCCCCTCCCGCTGGATACGGCGGTCCCTTTCGCTGCCGGAGCGATCCGCGATGAGGGGATGGCCGTTGGTTTCTGGCCATCCCCTCTCGATCGCTCCTGGCCAGTGACGAACTTCCTCCCCTGTGAAAATGTAAACACAGGAGGAGGAAGTGATGTCACACTCCTCGTGGCGGTCTTTTTGACCGGACAGCGCGGAGTGAAGACACACAAGTAAGTGCACCAACAGTCCACTGACACATAGGTACACATAGGCACACATTTCACCCCAGTCACCCCCCGATCACCCCCCCGATCGGCCCCCCGCCCCCCCCCCCAGTCACAGTGTCACTAATGCAGTGATCATTTATTTATTGATCACTACATTTAGTGTCAGTTGTGACTGTAAAAAGTGTCAGGGCAGCTAGTGTTAGGCCCCTTTAGGTCCAGGGTAGCCCCCTACCCCCCCCCTAATAAAGGTTTAACCCCTTGATTGCCCTCCCAGTTAACCCTTTCACCCCCTTTTACCAGTGTCACTAAGCGATCGTTTTTCTGATCGCTGCAATAGTGTCACTGGTCCCGCTAGGAAGCTAGTTTTTTTTTAGGTTCAACGCCAGGTTTTTATAGCGTTAGGTACCCCGATATATAACCTAATAAAGGTATTAACACCTTGATTGCTCCTAGAGTTAACCCTTTCACCAGCGATCGCTGCATAAGTGTCACTGGTGACGCTGGTTAGCCAGTTAGTTATTTAGGTTCCCCGTCAGGTTTTTATAAAGCTTCAGGTACCCCCATATAAATACCCAATAAAGTTTTTAACCCCTGATTGCCCTTAGTTAACCCTTTCACCACTGATCACCGTATAAGTGTTACGGGTGACGCTGGTTAGGTAGTTCGCTTTTTATAGCATCAGGGCACCCGCCATTTATTACCTAATAAAGGTTTAACCCCCTGATCACCCGGCGGGTGATATAAATTTGGTTTTAGGGTCAGAAAGGGTCTGCGTCGCCCCAGGCAGTGCTAGGTTAGTGCCAGTACCGCTAACACCCACGCGCAAAGCATACACCTCCCTTAGTGGTATAGTATCCGAACAGATCAATATCTGATCTCATCAGATCTATACTAGCGTGCCCAGCAATTTAGGGTTCTAAAAAAACGCATTGTTAGCAGGATCAATCCAGATACCTGCTAGCACCTGCGTTTTGCCCCTCTGCCCAGCCCAGCCCAGCCCAGCCCACCCAAGTGCAGTATCGATCGATCACTGTCACTTACAAAACACAACACACATAACTGCAGCGTTCGCAGAGTCAGGCCTGATCCCTGCGATCGCTAACAGTTTTTTTTGTAGCGTTTTATACAGTCGCTGACAGGCTAGGTGCTTTTTTACCTGTGAGTCTCACTACTGTACCCCTAAATTTAGAGCCCAAAATGGCAAAGCGAAGGTACACTAGTGAAGAGGCCTACACGTTTCTGAGCATGACAGATAGTGAAGAGGAAGACACTGATCTGTCAGATTCAGGCTCAGAATACGAACCTGTAGAGGACAGCGCCTCCATGTCAGACAGCTCTGACGACGAAGAAGAGGTCCCTGCTAACGTCAGGCGTACCCGACCCCGATCTTCTGATGTTGTTGAGGTGCAGGAACCGCAAGTCCCTCGTATGGATTATAGAGCCAGTACTAGCGCCGCTCATCCTTTTGGTGAACTGGCAAGCACCAGCGGCCTAGTACACCCTGGATGTACATCCAGCACTGCAGTATCACGTGGTGACGTGGCGAGTCCCATAAGTGCAGTTCAAGCTGGCGAGGTGGCAAGCACAAGTAGTATCCGCTGCCACCAAGAAGACGAAGACAGGCCTGTCGTTCCCATAGTGCCCTTCCTGCAGAATTCGCCAATCCTGATTGGGTGCCCACCACTTCTGCAGCACCAGTACTTCCCCCATTCACTGCCCAACCCGGTATTCAGGTGGATACAGATGATTTTACGCCACTCGATTTTTATTCTCTGTATTTCACGGAAGATCTCTTTAGATCTATTGTGGACCAAACCAATTTATATGCTGGTCAACACATCGCCGCTAATCCCCAGTTGCCGTCTCTTGCCAGAGATTGGAAACCAGTTACGGTTTCCGAATTTAAGACCTTTCTGGGCCTTTCCCTCAACATGGGCACACATAAATTCATGAGGATGCGGGCTTATTGGTCCACGCATCCGGCTGACCACATGCCCGTGTTCTCTAACTCCATGTCCAGGAAACGATACGAGCAGATCTTGCGGTTCATGCACTTCAGTGACAATGAACTTTGTCGTCCTCGTGGAGACCCTGAATACGATCGGCTCTACAAAATTCGGCCCCTCATAAACCACTTCAACCAACGTTTTGCAGACTTGTTTACTCCCCAAAAAGTTGTCTGCGTTGATGAGTCCCTGGTTAAGTTTACTGGTCGCTTGTCATTCAAACAGTACATTCCCAACAAGCGTACCAGATACGGGGTCAAGCTCTATAAGTGCTGTGACAGGGCCACAGGCTATGCATGGAGCTTTATGGTTTATGAGGGTAAAGATAGTTACGTAGAGCCGGAGAACTGCCCTGATTACATAGGAAGCGCTGGCAAGATAGTGTGGAAATTGGTGTCACCCTTATTCGGAAAGGGGTACCACTTGTACGTGGACAATTATTACACCAGCGTGCCACTGTTTAGTCATTTATTTGATAATCAGATTGGAGCATGATGCACCGTGCGACCTAATCGCCGGGGCTTTCCCCAGCGGCTTGTAGAGTCCCGTCTTAGACTGGGGGAGAGAGCCTGCTATCGGTGTAATAATTTGCTCGCTATGAAGTGGAGGGATAATAAGAATGTTTTCGTTCTTACCTCCCTTCATGCAGACACGACGGTCCAAATTTCTACGGCGACTGGTATTGTGGAGAAACCCCTCTGTGTCCACGAATATAACAAAAATATGGGAGGGGTGGACCTCAATGACCAGATGTTGGCGCCGTATCTAGCTTCCCGTAAGGCCAGACGCTGGTACAAAAAAGTGTCTGCTTACTTATTTCAATTGGCTTTGCTGAATGCTTTTGTGCTATACAAAGCTTCAGGCGGGACATTAACCTTTCTTTTCTTCCAAAGAGAGGTTGTCACAGAGCTTCTGTTTCCAGACGGTCCTGTACCTCACCATTCCCAACCAAATGCAGTAAGCCGGCTGCATGAGAGGCATTATTCTTATGTCCTCCCGAGTACCCCTACCCAACGAGCCCCCCCAAAAAAGATGTCGTGTCTGTAGCAAGCGCGGATTTAGGCGTGACACCCGTTCTTATTGTCCACGCTGTCCTGGCAATCCTGGTCTTTGTCAGGGTGAGTTTTTTGAACGCTACCACACACTAGTTGAGTATTAGCGTAGGGTACAGCATTGCACAGGCTAGGCACACTAACACAGAGTCTCCCAAGATGCCATCGCATTTTGAGAGACCCGAACCGTTACAGTTACAGTTTACAGTTCAAAAAAAAGTGTATAAAAAAAAAAAAAAAGTAAAATAAAAAAACCAAAAAAAATATAAAATATAAAAACCAAAAATAGTTGTCGTTTTATTGTTCTCTCTCTCTCTCTCTCTTTTCTCTCTAATTTTTTATACTTTTATACTTTTGTTTACTGTGTTATTGTTAACCATTTTATGGCCTTCGAAACTGTGATAGGTAGTGAGGGGTGAAATCAAAAATTTGCACCCTTAGAAATCCTGAAGGCGGTGATTCGGGGTGCCGTGCGCGACTAGACTCCCAAAAAGTCCCACACATGTGGTATCCCCGTACTCGGGAGAAGTAGCGGAATATATTTTGGGGTGCAATTACACATATAACTATGGCATGTGTGAGCAATATATCATTTAGTGACAACTTTTTGTAAATTTTTTATTTATTTTTTTGTCATTATTCAATCCCTTAGGACAAAAAAAATAAATATTCAATGGGCTCAACATACCCATCAGCAGTTTCCTTGGGGTGTCTACTTTCCAAAATGGGGTCATTTGGGGGGGGGGGGTTGTACTGCCCTGCCATTTTAGCACCTCAAGAAATGAGATAGGCAGTCATAAATTAAAATCTGTGTAAATTCCAGAAAATGTACTCTAGTTTGTAGACGCTATAACTTTTGCGCAAACCAAAAAATATACGCTTATTGACATTTTTTTTACTAAAGACATGTGGCTGAATAAATTTTGCCCTCAATGTATGACTAAAATTTAGTTTATTCGATTTTTCTTATAACAAAAAGAAGAAAATATCATTTTTTTTCAAAATTTTCTCTCTTTTTCCATTTATATCGCAAAAAATAAAAATCGCAGAGGCAATCAAATACCATCAAAAGAAAGCTCTATTTGTGGGAAGAAAAGGATGCAAATTTCGTTTGGGTGCAATATTGCATGACTGCGCAATTACCAGTTAAAGCAGTGCAGTGCGAAATTGTAAAAAGACCTCTGGTCCTTAAGGTGTTTATTGGTCCGGGGCTGAAGTGGTTAAGGACCAAGCCTCTTTTTGAGATTTGTTATTTACAAGTTAAAAACGTTTTTTTTGCTCGAAAATTACTTAGAACCCCCAAACATTATACATTTTTTTTTCTAACACCCATAAAATGGGCGGTCGTTGCAATATTTTCTGTCACACCGGATTTGCTCAGCGGTCTTACAAGCGCACTTTTTTTTTAGTGGGAAAAAATACACTTTTTTAAATAAAATAAATAAGAAAACAGTAAAGTTAACCCAATTTTTTTTTTTTTTATATATATTGTGAAAGATAATGTTACTCCAGGTAAGTTGATACCCAACATGTCACGCTTCAAAATTGCGCCCCGCTCGAGGAATGGCGACTAACCTTTAACCTTAAAAATCTCCATAGGCGACGTTTTAAAAAAATTCTACGGGTTGCATGTTTTGAGTTGCAGAGGAGGTCTGGGGCTAGAATTATTGCTCTCGCTCTTCCGATCGCGGCGATACCTCACATGTGTGGTTTGAACACTGTTTTCATGTATACATGCATTCACTTCTCCTTGCGAGCGCATCGGGATGGGGCGCGTTAAAAAAAAAAAAAAAAAAATCTTACTTATTTTACCTTTTTATTTTTTATTTTTACACAGTTCTTTTGAAAAGAAATTGTGTCACTTAAATTATTGTGTAAATATCCCTTGTGATAGAAAAAAAAGCATGACAGGACCTCTTAAATATGGTCTGGGAGTAAAAAAAAAAAAAATTCATTGACATTTTTTTTTTAAATGGCCCTTTAAAGGGGCGTTCCGGCCGGCTTTTTTTTTTTTTAAAAAAGTCAGCAGCTACAAACACTGTAGCTGCTGACTTTTAATAAGGACACTTACCTGTCCAGCGAGCCCGCAAGTAAGAGTCCTTATTAACGAAGGGAGCCCGCAGGTAAAAGTCCTTATTAACGAAGGGAGCCCACAGGTAAGTGTCCTTATTAACGAAGGGAGCCCGCAGGTAAGTGCCCTTATTAACAAAGGGAGCCCGCAGGTAAGAGTCCTTATTAACGAAGGGAGCCCGCAGGTAAGAGTCCTTATTAACGAAGGGAGCCCGCAGGTAAGAGTCCTTATTAACGAAGGGAGCCCGCAGGTAAGTGTCCTTATCAACGAAGGGAGCCCGCAGGTAAGAGTCCTTATTAACGAAGGGAGCCCGCAGGTAAGTGTCCTTATCAACGAAGGGAGCCCGCAGGTAAGAGTCCTTATTAACGAAGGGAGCCCGCAGGTAAGAGTCCTTATTAACGAAGGGAGCCCGCAGGTAAGTGTCCTTATCAATGAAGGGAGCCCACAGGTAAGTGTCCTTATCAACGAAGGGAGCCCACAGGTAAGAGTCCTTATTAACGAAGGGAGCCCACAGGTAAGTGTCCTTATTAACGAAGGGAGCCCGCAGGTAAGTGCCCTTATCAATGAAGGGAGCCCACAGGTAAGTGTCCTTATTTACGAAAGGGAGCCCACAGGTAAGTGTCCTTAACGAAAGGGAGCCCGCAGGTAAGTGTTCTTATTAACGAAGACAGCCCGCAGGTAAGTGTCCTTATTAACGAAAGGAGCCCGCAGGTAAGTGTCCTTATTAACGAAGGGAGCCTGCAGGTAAGAGTCCTTATTAACGAAGGGAGCCCGCAGGTAAGTGTCCTTATTAACGAAGGGAGCCCGCAGGTAAGTGTCCTTATTAACGAAGGGAGCCCGCAGGTAAGTGTCCTTATTAACGAAGGGAGCCCACAGGTAAGTGTCCTTATTAATGAAGGGAACCCGCAGGTAAGTGTTCTTATTAACGAAGGGAGCCCGCAGGTAAGTGTCCTTATTAACGAAGGGAGCCCGCAGGTAAGAGTCCTTATTAACGAAGGGAGCCCACAGGTAAGTGTCCTTATTAACGAAGGGAGCTGCAGGTAAGTGTCCTTATTAAAGCAGAGGTCCACCCTAAAGTGGACCTTCCGCTCATCGGAACCCTCCCCCCCTCCGGCGCCACAATTGGCACCTTTCAGGGGGGAGGGGGGTGCAGGTACCTGTACAGTACAGGTATCTGCACCCACTTCCGGGATAGCTCTCTGCGGAAAGGGGCGTAGATTACGCCCCTTTCCGAAAGTCCCCCGCTGCCTGCTGGGAAACACACAGATCCCAGAGGCAGCGGGGTCCATCCTTATTGCGCAGCGCGACTCGCGCATGCGCAGTAGGGAATCGGGAAATGAAGCCGAAAGGCTCCACTTCCTGATTCCCATACCCAAGATGGCGGCGGCAGCACCCGAGAGACGATCGAGAGATCGGCTTCGGGTGCCGACATGGACAGGTAAGTGTCACTATTTTAAAAGTCAGCAGCTGCAGTATTTGTAGCTGCTGGCTTTTAAAAAAAAAAAAAAACGCGGAGTCCCGGCGGACTCCCACTTTAACGAAGGGAGCCCGCAGGTAAGTGTCCTTATTAACGAAGGGAGCTGCAGGTAAGTGTCCTTATTAATGAAGGGAGCCCGCAGGTAAGAGTCCTTATTAACGAAGGGAGCCCACAGGTAAGTGTCCCTATTAACGAAGGGAAACAGGCAGTGGAGCCTTGTGGATTCACTGCCCGTTTCCTACTACGCATGCGCGAGTCACGTGGCGCTTTGTGCATGGCCCCGTTGTGTTCTGGGGCACACACTTGTCCCAGAAGGCCATGGGGCCGCTCGCCGAACAGGAGGAAGCGCCGCAGAATAGGAAGAGGCAGATTAGGAAGACTGCCTAGCAACAGCGGTTTCAGGTAAGTTAAAAAAAAAAAAAAAAATTTTTATTTGACATTTTTTTAAGAATATTACTGACATTTTTTATTTTAGGGCAGTCCTTCACTTTAAGAGCTATGGGTGGAAGTGACATTTTCACGTCGCTTCCGCCCTGCAGTGGTATGGGGACGGTTGGGGGCCATCTTCAGCTCACTCCTCTCCATGCCACTGACGTGAGAGGATCCGATCGCCTCAGTTAAAAGCGGCGGGGGGCACCGGAGCGCGGCAGGAGGGGGGGTGCCCTCTCTCGCCGCTGATAAAAGGGATCTTGCGGCGAATCCGCCGCAGAGACCATTATTACAGGAAAGCGGACCGCCGGCTGAAGAAGAGGATACCAATCGACAACGATATTCCTCTTCAAACTTAGAACGTATACCGGCGTGCGGCGGTCCGTAAGTGGTTAAATACAAGCTGGCACACTCTGTTTGCAGCAGACTGAGAGGATGAGCTCACAGAGCCTCTCCTCACTTCTTGTCAGAGGCACTGAGCTCAATGGACAGCTTGGAGCCTTGGACCCATGGTACTCCATAGGTGACGCTGTAAAAAAAAAAAAGTGCAGGTTACATGCTTAGAGTTACAGGGAGGTCTAGTGCTAGAATTATTGCTCTCGATCTACCAATTGCGGTGTATGTAACCTGTGTGTATCTGGATCTGATACTAGCCGGGGCTTCGCCAGCATCTGACCTCACCGCACGTCCCTGGTACCTGCATGGGGAGGTACAGGTGTTGCGTGCATCCCAGTGCAGGCAGACCCATTGATGTCTATTGGGAGGCATCGGCTGCACGGACACAACTCCCAATCTGACACCCACGTGGTTGTGTGTTCCCAAACGCACACAACGCACCCTGCCTGCATTTGGGGCTGTGCACCCAGACGGATGGCAAATTGGGCGCAGCGGCTGTGTCCGTGAAGCTGCTGTGTCCCAACAGGCATCAATGGGACTGCCTGCTACACCTATGCGTCGCCATTTAGGTAAACGCACCCCTTATGGGGAAAAGCATTGTAGCCCTCCCAATGGCAGGGTAGCATAGAGTCCATAGCTAAAATGGGAGGGGGGGGGGGGGGTTGGGCCCGAGAAAGGAAATTGGGCGCCAATCACTTTTGTCTTTTTTAAAGTTTTAGTGCAGACCAGTTAAAGCGGAAGTCCACCCTAAAATACAAAATGACATTAACATTCTCCAAAACATTACCAGAAATGCCTGTTGCTAGGCAGTCTTCCTAATCTGCCACTTCCTATTCCGCTGCACTGTTCCGTCACTTCCTTCTCTTCGGCGAACGGCCCCATTGTCTTCTGGGACCTGGGTGTATCCCAGAAATCGACAAAGCGCCGCGTGACAGGAAACGGAAAGTGAAGCCGCAAGGCCCCACTGCCTGTTTCCCTGCGTTAAGATGGCGGCGCCAGCACCCAACACGATGGACGGATCAGCCTCGGGGGGGGGGACATTGTGGGCTTCCTGGACAGGTAAGTGTCCTTATTAAAAGTCAGCAGGTACAGTGTTTGCAGCTTCTGACTTTTAAAAAAATAAAAATAATAATTGGGGCTGGAACACCGCTTTAAGTAGGTGAGGGCTAAGGGGTCCAGATACCGTAGCAGAGCACTCAACCCAACAGGCTTTTGGTCTTAGCAGCAAAGCTCCCTGGAGTGGCACCTCCCTAGGCCTCAGCCCAGGAGAAGAGAGTGAGCACATGGCCAGTCCCAAATATTTATGTCCTCCCCCAGCACGCACCAGTGGCATAAACCTCCTGCTGGATTGGCTGAAGAAAAATATAAATATTCCTAACTTAGTTTTGCTTGTGAAATCTCATTCTATGACCAGTGATACTGGTGACACCTACTGGTGACAGTGAGAAATCGCACACCTACTTAAAGTGATATTAACCACAGCCTGGCCTATAGTAAAATGAAGGCCGGGCAAGGGTTTAATTGTTGTGACTGGATGTCATAGGATTTCCTTCACAACGTGCCGCTCGTGTGCACGCAGCGATCGATTGGTGGTGCGGTGTGTCACTTGGACACACCGCATCTCTGATCATGGTAAAGAGACTATGATGTAGGCTCTTTACCATGTGATCAGCTGTGTCCAATCGCAGCTGATCACAGTGTAAACATGAAATGCCGGTTATCAGCATTCCTCTCCTCATGCTGACAGTGCGTGAGTAGAGGAGACCCAATAGGTGGCCTTCCTGACGTGGGAAACTGCACTGATAATCAGTGCAATGATTATCAGTGGAGCCCATGAGCGATGCCCACTAGTGCCCATCAGTGATGATTGTCAGTGCCTCCTCATCAGTGCCACTTATCAGTGCCCATAATTGCTGCCTATCAGTGCTCAACAGTGCTGCCTATCAGTGCCTATTACATTAGCTGCATATTAGTGCCTACTCAACAATGCCACCAGTGGCGGAACTACCACCATAGCGTCCCACGCGGGCGCTATGGGGCCCGCAGCCGAGTTGGGGCCTGGTGAGTGGCGTTACTAGGCGGGTGCTGGCCGCACTAGGTGACACCCCCGCCAGAGGGGTGACACGCTTGGGTAGAGGCAGCTGCATCGCTAAAGCTGCTCGCTGTACCTGAGGGACACAGTGGCGCGGACCGGAACCGCCTCCCCTCCTCTCTGTTTACATCCACAGAGGAGGAGGAGCCTGCGCTCGAGGGACACACACCGCTGTGTATCAGCGCTGTTCTGAGGTATGTAAGGTGGGGTCTGCACTACTGAGGGGGGGGGAGTCTGCACTACTGGGGGGGTCTGCACTACTGGGGGGTCTGCACTACTGGGGGGGTCTGCACTGAGGGGGATGTCTGCAATGCTGGGGGTGTCTGTACTGCTGGGGGGGTCCTGCACTGAGGTGGGTGTCTGTACTGAGGGGGGTCTGTAATGGGGGGGTGTCTGCACTACTGAGGGGGGTGTTTGCACTACTGAGGGGGGGGTCTGCAATGCTGAGGGGGGTCTGTAATGCTGGGGGGTGTCTGCACTGAGGGGCGTGTCTGCACTACTCAAGGGGGGTCTGCACTACTGAGGGGGGTGTCTGCACTGGGGGGTCTGCACTATGTGGGGGGGTGTCTGCACTGGGGGGGTGTCTGTACTGCTGGGGGGGTCCTGCACTGAGGGGGGTGTCTGTACTGGGGGGTCTGTAATGGGGGGGTGTCTGCACTACTGACGGGGGGTGTCTGCTCTACTGAGGGGGGTTTGCACTACTGAGGGGAGTCTGCACTGATGGGGGGGGGACCTTCACTGAGGGGGGTGTCTGTACTGGGGGGTCTGTAATGGGGGTTGTCTGCACTACTGAGGGGGGTGTCTGCACTACTGAGGGGAGTCTGCACTGATGGGGGGGACCTTCACTGAGGGGGGTGTCTGTACTGGGGGGGTCTGTAATGGGGGGTGTCTGCACTACTGAGGGGGGTCTGCACTGATGGGGGGGACCTGCACTGAGGGGGGTGTCTGCAATGCTGGGGGGATCTGTACTGAGGGGGGGCCCATACAACATTTTGCTATGGGGCCCTGTGATTTCTAGTTACGCCCCTGAATGCCACCTCATCAGTGCAGCCTCATCAGTGTCCATCAGTGTAGCCTCATCAGTGTCCATCAGTGTAGCCTCATCAGTGCCCATCAGTTCCACCTCATCAGTGTCCATCAGTGCCGCCTCATCAGTGCACATCAGTGCCACCAATCATTGCCCATCAGTGCCACCTATCAGTGCCCAACAGTGCTGCCTATCAGTGCCCATCAGTGCTGCCTATCATATTAGCTGCATATTAGTGCCTACTCAACAATTCCACCTCATCAGTGCTGCCTCATCAGTGTCCATCAGTGCAGCCTCATCAGTGCCCATCAGTGCAGCCTCTTCAGTGCCCATCAGTGCAGCCTCTTAAGTGCCCATCAGTGCCGCCTCATCAGTGCCCATCAGTGCCACCTCATCAGCACACATCAGTAGACATGTGCGATCAGTTTTGTACAAATCTAAAATTCGTACGACTTTCCGTAAATTCGTACATTCGGGAGGATCCAAAATACGAATTGCCTCAAAAATCGCAATAAGCGTTTATTGATTGGTTTGCGCAAAAGTTATAGCGTCTACAAAATAGGGGATATATTTATGTCATTTTTATTTATACGGTAATTAGTGCATTTTTATAGCACTGATCACTGTATAAACTAGTATTCTACTAATGATGGCGATCAGCATTTTTTAGCAGGGATGCGACATTGTCCAACAGATTGGACACCTTTGACATGTTTTGACATGTTTTTGGGACTATTGACATTTATACAGCGATCAAAGCAATAAAAATGCACTGATTACTATATAAATGTCACTGGCAGGGAAGGGGTTAACACTAGGGGGCGATCAAGGGGTTAAGTGTTTGTTTGTTAAATGTATTTGTTAATTTAAATTAAAATTAAAAATTAAAATTTAAATAGTTGTTTAGGAGCCTCACTGGGGGGCTTTTGTGAAATATCAGGCGTCTAAATAGAAATTCCCCAGTCCTTTTCTCTACAGCCAAGCAACAGGGGGGATCTGTGCAGCACAGGGTGATTAGGGTTTGCCCAGGCACACCTGACACACCCTGTGCACACACCTATGGTTGCTGGGGAGATCTGTTGTTGTTGGGGGATCTATTGTTACTGGTGGGGGGTTTCTAATGTTGCTGGTGGGGATATTATACTGCTAGGGGGTCATTGTTGCTGGGAGGGATCTACTGTATTGTTATATTGGGGGGGGTGTATTGTTGCTGGGGGGAATCAATTGTTATTTGTTTGTTTTTGTTTTTTGCTACGGGAGATCTATTGTTGCTGGTGGGGATCCTATTGTTGGTGGTGGTGATCCTATGTTGCTAGGGGGTCAATTGTTGCTGGGAGGGATCTACTGTTGAGGGAAGGGTCTGTTGATGCTGGGAGATGTACTGTATTGTTATATTGGGGGTCTATTGTTGCGGGGGGATGTATTATTGCTGTGAAGGGATCTATTGTTACTATGGGGATCTATTGTTGCTGGGGGATCTATTGTTTCTGTGGGGGATGTATTGTTGCTGTGGGGGGTCTATTGTAGCCTGGGGGGTCTATTGCTGCTGCGGATGTATTGTTGCTGGGGGGATATATTGTTGCTGGGGAGTCTATTGTTGCTGGGGGATATATTATTGATGGGGGGGTCTATTGTTGCTGGGGGATATATAGTTGCTGGGGGGTGTATTGTTGCTGGATCTATTGTTGCTGGGGAAATCTGTTGTTGCTGGGGGATGTATTGTTGCTGGGGGGATATATTGTTGCTAGGGGGATGTATTGTTGCTGGGGGGTCTATTGTTTCTGGGGGATGTATTGTTGCAGGGGGGATGTATTGTTGCTGGGGGGATGTATTGTTACTGGGAGGGGGGTGTATTGTTGCTGGGGGGATCTATTGTTACTGGTGGGGGGTTTCTAATGTTGCTGATGGGGATCTTATACTGCTAGGGGGTCATTGTTGCTGGTAGGGATCTACTGTATTGTTATATTGGGGGGGTGTTTTGTTGCTGGGGGGAATCAATTGTTATTTGTTTGTTTTTGTTTTTTGCTGCAGGAGATCTATTGTTGCTGGTGGGGATCCTATTGTTGGTGGTGGTGATCCTATGTTGCTAGGGGGTCAGTTGTTGCTGGGAGGGATCTACTGTTGAGGGAAGGGTCTGTTGATGCTGGGAGATGTACTGTATTGTTATATTGGGGGTCTATTGTTGCGGGGGGATGTATTGTTGCTGTGAAGGGGATCTGTTGTTGCTGTGGGATCTATTGTTGCTGGGGGTCTATTGTTTCTGTGGGGGATGTATTGTTGCTGTGGGGGGTCTATTGTAGCCTGGGGGGTCTATTGTTGCTGCAGATGTATTGTTGCTGGGGGGATATATTGTTGCTGGGTAGTCTATTGTTGCCGGGGGATATATTATTGATGGGGGGGTCTATTGTTGCTGGGGGATATATAGTTGCTGGGGGGTGTATTGTTGCTGGATCTATTGTTGCTGGGGAAATCTATTGTTGCTGGGGGGATATATTGTTGCCGGGGGGATATATTGTTGCCAGGGGGATGTATTGTTGCTGGGGGGTCTATTGTTTCTGGGGGGATGTATTGTTGCAGGGGGGGATGTATTGTTGCTGGGGGGGTGTATTGTTACTGGGAGGGGGGTGTATTGTTGCTGGGGGGATGTATTGTTGCTGTGGGGGGGATGTATGGTTACTGGGGGGATGTATGGTTGCTGGGGGGGATATATTGTTGCTGGGGGGATATATTGTTGCTGGGGGTCTATTGTTTCTGGGGGATGTATTGTTGCTGGGGGGATGTATTGTTGCTGGGGGGATGTATTGTTACTGTGGGGGGGATATATTGTTGCTGGGGGGTGTATTGTTGCTGGGGGGTGTATTGTTGCTGGGGGGTGTATTGTTGCTGGGGGGATGTATTGTTGCTAGGGGGATGTATTGTTGCTGGGGGGATGTATTGTTGCTGGGGGATGTATTGTTACTGTGGGGGGATGTATTGTTGCTGGGGGGGATGTATTGTTGCTGTGGGGGGGATGTATGTTTGCTAGGGGGATGTATTGTTGCTGGGGGGATGTATTGTTGCTGGGGGGGGGTGTATTGTTGCTGGGGGATGTGTTGTTACTGTGGGGGGTGTATTGTTACTGTGGGGGGGGGTGTATTGTTGTTGGGGGGATGCATTGTTGCTGTGGGGGGATGTATTGTTGCTGTGGGGGATGTATTGTTGCTGTAGGGGGATGTATTGTTGCTGGGGGGACCTATTGTTTCTGAGGGGGGATGTATTGTTGCTGGGGGGGATGTATTGTTGCTGTGGGGGGATGTATTGTTGTTGGGGGATCTATTATTGCTATGGGGATGTATTGTTGCTGTGTGGGGATATATTGTTGATGGGGGATGTATTGTTGCTGTGTGGGGATATATTGTTGCTGGGGGATGTATTGTTGCTGTGGGGGATGTATTGTTGCTGTGGGGGATGTATTGTTGCTGTGGGGAGGGATGTATTGTTGCTGTTGGGGGGATGTATTGTTGCTGTGGGGTTGTATTGTTGCTGGGGGGATGTATTGTTACTGTGGGGGGGATGTATTGTTGCTGTAGGGGGATGTATTGTTACTGTGGGGGGGATGTATTGTTGCTGGGGGGATGTATTGTTGCTGTGGGGGATGTATTGTTGCTGTGGGGGATGTATTGTTGCTGTGGGGGGATGTATTGTTGCTGGGGGATGTATTGTTGCTGTGGGGGGATGTATTGTTGCTGGGGGGATATAGTGTTGCTAGGGGGATGTATTGTTGCTGGGGGGTCTATTGTTTCTGGGGGGATGTATTGTTGCGGGGGGGGTGTATTGTTGCAGGGGGGGATGTATTGTTGCTGGGGGGTGTATTGTTACTGGGAGGGGGGGGTGTATTGTTGCTGGGGGGATGTATTGTTGCTGTGGGGGGATGTATGGTTGCTGGGGGGGATATATTGTTGCTGGGGGTCTATTGTTTCTGGGGGATGTATTGTTGCTGGGGGGATGTATTGTTACTGTGGGGGGGATATATTGTTGCTGGGGGGTGTATTGTTGCTGGGGGGTGTATTGTTGCTAGGGGGATGTATTGTTGCTGGGGGATGTATTGTTCCTGGGGGGATGTATTGTTACTGTGGGGGGGATATATTGTTGCTGGGGGGTGTATTGTTGCTGGGGGATGTATTGTTGCTAGGGGGATGTATTGTTGCTGGGGGATGTATTGTTCCTGGGGGGATGTATTGTTACTGTGGGGGGGGTGTATTGTTGCTGGGGGGGATGTATTGTTGCTGTGGGGGGATGTATTATTGCTGTGGGGGGATGTATGTTTGCTAGGGGGATGTATTGTTGCTGGGGGGGGTGTATTGTTGCTGGGGGGTGTGTTGTTACTGTGGGGGGGTGTATTGTTACTGTGGGGGGGGGTGTATTGTTGCTGGGGGGATGTATTGTTGCTGTGGGGGGATGTATTGTTGCTGTGGGGGGATGTATTGTTGCTGGGGGGACCTATTGTTTCTGAGGGGGGATGTATTGTTGCTGGGGGGATGTATTGTTGCTGGGGGGGGATCTATTATTGCTATGGGGATGTATTGTTGCTGGGGGATGTGTTGTTACTGTGGGGGGGTGTATTGTTGCTGGGGGATGTATTGTTGCTGTGGGGGGATGTATTGTTGCTGTGGGGGGATGTATTGTTGCTGGGGGGACCTATTGTTTCTGAGGGGGGATGTATTGTTGCTGGGGGGGATGTATTGTTGTTGGGGGGATCTATTATTGCTATGGGGATGTATTGTTGCTGGGGGATGTATTGTTGCTGTGGGGGGGTGTATTGTTGCTGTGGGGGGGATGTATTGTTACTGTGGGGGGATGTATTGTTACTGTGGGGGGATGTATTGTTGCTGGGGGGATGTATTGTTACTGGGAGGGGGGGGGGGTGTATTGTTGCTGGGGGGATGTATTGTTGCTGTGGGGGGGATGTATGGTTGCTGGGGGGATGTATGGTTGCTGGGGGGGATATATTGTTGCTGGGGGGATACATTGTTGCTGGGGGGTCTATTGTTTCTGGGGGATGTATTGTTGCTGGGGGGATGTATTGTTACTGTGGGGGGGATATATTGTTGCTGGGGGATGTATTGTTGCTGGGGGGATGTATTGTTGCTGGGGGGGATGTATTGTTGCTGTGGGGGATGTATTGTTGCTGTGGGGGATGTATTGTTACTGTGGGGGGGGTGTATTGTTGCTGGGGGGGATGTATTGTTGCTGTGGGGGGATGTATGTTTGCTAGGGGGATGTATTGTTGCTGGGGGGGGGTGTATTGTTGCTGGGGGATGTGTTGTTACTGTGGGGGGGTGTATTGTTACTGTGGGGGGGGGTGTATTGTTGCTGGGGGGATGTATTGTTGCTGTGGGGGATGTATTGTTGCTGTGGGGGGATTTATTGTTGCTGGGGGATGTGTTGTTACTGTGGGGGGGTGTATTGTTGCTGGGGGATGTATTGTTGCTGGGGGGACCTATTAATTCTGAGGGGGGATGTATTGTTGCTGGGGGGATGTATTGTTGTTGGGGGGGGATCTATTATTGCTATGGGGATGTATTGTTGCTGGGGGATGTATTGTTGCTGTTGGGGGGATGTATTGTTGCTGTGGGGTTGTATTGTTGCTGGGGGGATGTATTGTTACTGTGGGGGGGATGTATTGTTGCTGTGGGGGGGATGTATTGTTACTGTGGGGGGATGTATTGTTACTGTGGGGGGGATGTATTGTTGCTGTGGGGGGATGTATTGTTGCTGTGGGGGGATGTATTGTTGCTGTGGGGGGAATGTATTGTTGCTGTGGGGGGGATGTATTGTTGCTGAGGGGATGTATTGTTGCTGAGGGGGGTGTATTGTTGCTAAGGGGATGTATTGTTGCTAAGGGGGCTGTATTGTTGCTGAGGGGGATGTATTGCTGCTGTGGGGGGATGTATTGTTGCTGTGGGGGGATGTATTGTTGCTAAGGGGATGTATTGTTGCTAAGGGGGCTGTATTGTTGCTGAGGGGGATGTATTGCTGCTGTGGGGGGATGTATTGTTGCTGTGGGGGGATGTATTGTTGCTGGGGGATGTATTGTTGCTGTGGGGGGATGTATTGTTGCTGTGGGGGGGATGTATTGTTGCTGTGGGGGGGATGTATTGTTGCTGAGGGGATGTATTGTTGCTGCGGGGGCTGTATTGTTGCTGAGGGGGATGTATTGTTGCTGAGGGGCTGTATTGTTGCTGCGGGGGCTGTATTGTTGCTGTGGGGGGATGTATTGTTGCTGTGGGGGATGTATTGTTGCTGTGGGGGGGTGTATTGTTGCTGAGGGGGATGTATTGTTGCTGAGGGGGGATGTATTGTTGCTGGGGGGATGTATTGTTGCTGAGGGGATGTATTGTTGCTGAGGGGGATGTATTGTTGCTGGGGGGATGTATTGTTGCTGAGGGGGATGTATTGTTGCTGGGGGGATGTATTGTTGCTGAGGGGGATGTATTGTTGCTGGGGGGATGTATTGTTGCTGGGGGATGTATTGTTGCTGGGGGGATGTATTGTTGCTGGGGGGATGTATTGTTGCTGAGGGGGATGTATTGTTGCTGAGGGGGGTGTATTGTTGCTGAGGGGATGTATTGTTGCTGAGGGGGGTGTATTGTTGCTGAGGGGATGTATTGTTGCTGAGGGGGGATGTATTGTTGCTGAGGGGCTGTATTGTTGCTGAGGGGATGTATTGTTGCTGTGGGGGGATGTATTGTTGCTGTGGGGGGGATGTATTGTTGCTGTGGAGGGGATGTATTGTTGCTGTGGAGGGGATGTATTGTTGCTGGGGGATGTATTGTTGCTGTGGGGGGGCTGTATTGTTGCTGTGGGGGGGATGTATTGTTGCTGTGGGGGGATGTATTGTTGCTGTGGGGGGGATGTATTGTTGCTGTGGAGGGGATGTATTGTTGCTGTGGAGGGGATGTATTGTTGCTGTGGAGGGGATGTATTGTTGCTGGGGGATGTATTGTTGCTGTGGGGGGATGTATTGTTGCTGTGGGGGGATGTATTGTTGCTGTGGGGGGGATGTATTGTTGCTGTGGGGGGGATGTATTGTTGCTGTGGAGGGGATGTATTGTTGTTGTGGAGGGGATGTATTGTTGCTGTGGAGGGGATGTGTTGTTGCTGTGGAGGGGATGTATTGTTGCTGTGGGGGGGGGATGTATTGTTGCTGGGGGATGTATTGTTGCTGTGGGGGGGGGGATGTATTGTTGCTGTGGAGGGGATGTATTGTTGCTGTGGGGGGGGGTGTATTGTTGCTGTGGAGGGGATGTATTGTTGCTGGGGGATGTATTGTTGCTGTGGGGGGGGGGATGTATTGTTGCTGTGGAGGGGATGTATTGTTGCTGTGGGGGGGGTGTATTGTTGCTGTGGAGGGGATGTGTTGTTGCTGTGGGGGGGATGTATTGTTGCTGTGGAGGGGATGTATTGTTGCTGTGGAGGGGATGTATTGTTGCTGGGGGATGTATTGTTGCTGTGGGGGGGGGGATGTATTGTTGCTGTGGAGGGGATGTATTGTTGCTGTGGGGGGGGTGTATTGTTGCTGTGGAGGGGATGTGTTGTTGCTGTGGGGGGGATGTATTGTTGCTGTGGAGGGGATGTATTGTTGCTGTGGAGGGGATGTATTGTTGCTGGGGGGGATGTATTGTTGCTGTGGGGGGATGTATTGTTGCTGTGGGGGGATGTATTGTTGCTGTGGAGGGGATGTATTGTTGCTGTGGGGGGATGTATTGTTGCTGTGGGGGGATGTATTGTTGCTGTGGGGGGATGTATTGTTGCTGTGGGGGGATGTATTGTTGCTGTGGAGGGGATGTATTGTTGCTGGGGGCTGTATTGTTGCTGTGGAGGGGATGTATTGTTGTTGTGGAGGGGATGTATTGTTGCTGTGGAGGGGATGTGTTGTTGCTGTGGGGGGGGATGTATTGTTGCTGTGGAGGGGGGATGTATTGTTGCTGTGGAGGGGATGTATTGTTGCTGGGGGATGTATTGTTGCTGTGGGGGGGATGTATTGTTGCTGGGGGATGTATTGTTGCTGTGGGGGGGATGTATTGTTGTTGTGGAGGGGATGTATTGTTGCTGTGGAGGGGATGTATTGTTGCTGTGGAGGGGATGTATTGTTGCTGTGGAGGGGATGTATTGTTGCTGGGGGATGTATTGTTGCTGTGGGGGGGATGTATTGTTGTTGTGGAGGGGATGTATTGTTGCTGTGGAGGGGATGTATTGTTGCTGTGGAGGGGATGTATTGTTGCTGTGGAGGGGATGTATTGTTGCTGGGGGATGTATTGTTGCTGTGGGGGGGATGTATTGTTGCTGTGGAGGGGATGTATTGTTGTTGTGGGGGGGATGTATTGTTGCTGTGGGGGGGATGTATTGTTGCTGGGGGGATATATTGTTGCTGTGTGGATGTATTGTTGCTGTGGGGGGGCTGTATTGTTGCTGTGGGGGGATGTATTGTTGCTGTGGGGGGATGTATTGTTGCTGTGGGGGGGATGTATTGTTGCTGTGGAGGGGATGTATTGTTGCTGTGGAGGGGATGTATTGTTGCTGTGGAGGGGATGTATTGTTGTTGTGGGGGGGATGTATTGTTGCTGTGGAGGGGATGTATTGTTGCTGTGGAGGGGATGTATTGTTGCTGGGGGATGTATTGTTGCTGTGGGGGGGATGTATTGTTGCTGTGGGGGGGCTGTATTGTTGCTGTGGGGGGATGTATTGTTGCTGTGGGGGGGATGTATTGTTGCTGTGGAGGGGATGTATTGTTGCTGTGGGGGGATGTATTGTTGCTGTGGGGGGGATGTATTGTTGCTGTGGGGGGATGTATTGTTGCTGTGGAGGGGATGTATTGTTGCTGTGGAGGGGATGTATTGTTGCTGTGGAGGGGATGTATTGTTGCTGTGGGGGGGATGTATTGTTGCTGTGGGGGGATGTATTGTTGCTGCGGGGGCTGTATTGTTGCTGTGGGGGGGATGTATTGTTGCTGTGGGGGATGTATTGTTGCTGTGTGGATGTGTTGTTACTGTGGGGGGCTGTATTGTTGCTGTGGGGGGGATGTATTGTTGCTGTGGGGGGATGTATTGTTGCTGTGGGGGGATGTATTGTTGCTGTGGGGGGGATGTATTGTTGCTGTGGAGGGGATGTATTGTTGCTGGGGGATGTATTGTTGCTGTGGGGGGGCTGTATTGTTGCTGTGGGGGGGATGTATTGTTGCTGTGGAGGGGATGTATTGTTGCTGTGGGGGGGATGTATTGTTGCTGTGGAGGGGATGTATTGTTGCTGGGGGATGTATTGTTGCTGTGGGGGGGCTGTATTGTTGCTGTGGAGGGGATGTATTGTTGTTGTGGGGGGGGATGTATTGTTGCTGTGGAGGGGATGTATTGTTGTTGTGGGGGGGGATGTATTGTTGCTGTGGGGGGATGTATTGTTGCTGAGGGGGATGTATTGTTGCTGTGGGGGGATGTATTGTTGCTGAGGGGGATGTATTGTTGCTGAGGGGGGATGTATTGTTGCTGGGGGGGGATGTATTGTTGTTGTGGGGGGGATGTATTGTTGCTGTGGAGGGGATGTATTGTTGCTGTGGAGGGGATGTATTGTTGCTGGGGGATGTATTGTTGCTGTGGGGGGGATGTATTGTTGCTGTGGGGGGGATGTATTGTTGCTGTGGGGGATGTATTGTTGCTGTGTGGATGTGTTGTTACTGTGGGGGGATGTATTGTTGCTGTGGGGGGATGTATTGTTGCTGTGGGGGGGATGTATTGTTGCTGGGGGATGTATTGTTGCTGCGGGGGCTGTATTGTTGCTGTGGGGGGATGTATTGTTGTTGTGGGGGGGATGTATTGTTGCTGTGGAGGGGATGTATTGTTGCTGTGGAGGGGATGTATTGTTGCTGGGGGATGTATTGTTGCTGCGGGGGCTGTATTGTTGCTGTGGGGGGGATGTATTGTTGCTGTGGGGGATGTATTGTTGCTGTGTGGATGTGTTGTTACTGTGGGGGGATGTATTGTTGCTGTGGGGGGATGTATTGTTGCTGTGGGGGGGATGTATTGTTGCTGTGGAGGGGATGTATTGTTGCTGTGGGGGGGATGTATTGTTGCTGTGGAGGGGATGTATTGTTGCTGGGGGATGTATTGTTGCTGTGGGGGGGCTGTATTGTTGCTGTGGGGGGGATGTATTGTTGCTGTGGAGGGGATGTATTGTTGCTGTGGGGGGGATGTATTGTTGCTGTGGAGGGGATGTATTGTTGCTGGGGGATGTATTGTTGCTGTGGGGGGGATGTATTGTTGCTGTGGAGGGGATGTATTGTTGTTGTGGGGGGGGATGTATTGTTGCTGTGGAGGGGATGTATTGTTGTTGTGGAGGGGATGTATTGTTGCTGTGGAGGGGATGTATTGTTGTTGTGGGGGGGGATGTATTGTTGCTGTGGAGGGGATGTATTGTTGTTGTGGAGGGGATGTATTGTTGCTGTGGAGGGGATGTATTGTTGTTGTGGGGGGGGATGTATTGTTGCTGTGGGGGGATGTATTGTTGTTGTGGGGGGGGATGTATTGTTGCTGTGGGGGGATGTATTGTTGCTGAGGGGGATGTATTGTTGCTGTGGGGGGATGTATTGTTGCTGAGGGGGATGTATTGTTGCTGTGGAGGGGATGTATTGTTGTTGTGGGGGGGGATGTATTGTTGCTGTGGGGGGATGTATTGTTGCTGAGGGGGATGTATTGTTGCTGTGGGGGGATGTATTGTTGCTGAGGGGGATGTATTGTTGCTGAGGGGGATGTATTGTTGCTGAGGGGGGATGTATTGTTGCTGGGGGGGGATGTACCTGCACCTATCCCCTGCCTCTACATGACACAATCTGACCCCATTGTCCTCGTTCTTCTCTCCCTTTTCCTCCATCCATCCTCGGTGGCACTGCGCTCCTCAGGGACGAGGTGACATCAAACACTCCGTCACATCGATGAATATGAACATCTGAGGCGGGAGGGGGGGGGAGGGGACGGTTCGCTCCATCCGAAGCAATGATGAAATTTCAGCCGACAGCGTGACACAAAACCAATCTCCTGCTTATAACGTGGCCGGGGGGAATACACGGAGCGCGATCCGGACCCGGCGCACCGAGCGCACTCACAGCTTCAACTCTTAAAGGGCGCCTACAACGAACGTCTGCGGAATCAACGGGAAGGCTTACATGCAGACATGTGCGGGTCATTTCGTTACAAAGTGAAATTCGGACAATTTTTTTATTACAATAGTAACGACCTTAAACAAATCGGAAATAACGAAAGAAAATTTTGAATTCGAAATAATTTTCAAATGGAATTCGAATTTCCGACGAGAATAAAATAAAGGAATAGACTAGAAAAGACTAAAATAGAAAATAAAGGGATAGAATAGAAAAGACTAAAATAGAAAATAAAGGAATAGAATAGGAAAGATTAAAATAGGAAATAAAGGAATAGAATAGAAAAGACTAAAATAGAAAATAAAGGAATAGAATAGAAAAGAATGGAATAGAAAATAAAGAAATAGAAATAGAAAAGAATGGAACAGAAAAGACTAGAATAGAAAATAAAAGAATATAATATAATAGAGTAAAACAGAATAGAAAATAAAAGAATAGAAAAAAATTTATAAAAAAAAAGATAGAATAAAACATAAAAGAAAAGAGTAAAACGGAACAAAATAAAATAGAAAATAAAAGAATAGAATAAAAGGGAACAAAATAGTGTAGAAAATAAAAAAACAGAATAAAATAGAACAGAAAATAAAGGAATAGAAAAGAAGTAGAATACAAAAATATCCGAATTTCCAAATTACAATAGTAACGAATTTAAATGAATCTGAACTAAACCAAATTTTTAATTCGAAATAGTTTTCAGATCGCATTTGAATTTCCGAAGAGAATAAAATAGAATGGAAAATAAAGGAATAGAATAGAAAAGACTAAAATAGAAAGTAAAGGAATAGAATAGAAAAGAATGGAATAGAAAAGACTAGAATAGAAAATAAAAGAATATAATATAATAGAGTAAAACGGAACAGAATAGAAAATAAAAGAATAGAAAAAAAAGAATAAAAAAAAGAGATAGACTAAAACATAAAAGAAAAGAGTAAAACAGAACAAAATAAAATAGAAAATAAAAGAATAGAATAAAATGGAACAAAATAGAATAGAAAATAAAAGAACAGAATAAAATAGAATAGAAAATAAAAGAACAGAATAAAATAGAACAGAAAATAAAGGAATAGAATAGAAATAGAATACAAAAATATCCGAATTTCCAAATTACAATAGTAACAAATTTAAATGAATCTGAACTAAACCAAATTTTGAATTCGAAATAGTATTCAGATCGCATTTGAATTTCCTAAGAGAATAAAATATAATATAAAATAAAAGAATAGAATAGAAAAGACTAAAATAGAAAATAAAGCAATAGAAGAGAACAAAATAGAATAGAATAGAAAAGACTAGACTAAAAAATAAAAGAATAGAATATGAGTAAAACAGAACAGAATAGAAAATAAAAGAATAGATAAAAATTAATAAAAAAAGGATAGAATAGAACATAAAAGAAAAGAGTAAAACAGAACAAAATAAAATAGAAAATAAAAGAATAGAATAAAATGGAACAAAATAGAATAGAAAATAAAAGAACAGAATAAAATAGAATAGAAAATAAAAGAACAGAATAAAATAGAACAGAAAATAAAGGAATAGAATAGAAATAGAATACAAAAATATCAGAATTTCCAAATTACAATAGTAACAAATTTAAATGAATCTGAACTAAACCAAATTTTGAATTCGAAATAGTATTCAGATCGCATTTGAATTTCCTAAGAGAATAAAATATAATATAAAATAAAAGAATAGAATAGAAAAGACTAAAATAGAAAATAAAGCAATAGAAGAGAACAAAATAGAATAGAATAGAAAAGACTAGACTAAAAAATAAAAGAATAGAATATGAGTAAAACAGAACAGAACAGAAAATAAAAGAATAGATAAAAAATTTATAAAAAAAGGATAGAATAGAACATAAAAGAATAGAGTCAAATGGAACAAACTAGAATAGAAAATAAAAGAACACAATAAAATAGAACAGAAAATAAAGGAATAAAATTGAAGAGAAATAGAATAATAAATAGAATAGAATAGAATATAACCATCTTCTGAAATTTGAATTTCAAATAGAATGAATTTGAATACAATAAAAAATAATAGAATAGAAAATAATAGAATAGAAAGAATATAACCATTTCTCAAAATTCAAATGAAATTAATTTGAATTCCAATAGAATAGAAAAAGAATACATTTGAATAGAACATAAAAGAATAGAGTTGACTAGAATAAAAAAGAAAAGAATAGAATAGAAAAAAACAATAGAATAGAATGGATGAATATAACCATCTTCCGAAATTTGAATTTTTGAATACAATAAATTAATTTGAATTCCAATAGAATAGAAAAAGAATACATTTGAATAGAACATAAAAGAATAGAGTTGACTAGAATAAAAAAGAAAAGAATAGAATAGAAAAAAACAATAGAATAGAATGGATGAATATAACCATCTTCCGAAATTTGAATTTTTGAATACAATAAATTCAAAATTCAAATAGAAAGGAATAGAATAGAAAATAATAGAATATAGTAAAAAATAAAAGAATAGAAAAGAACTAAAAAAAACAATAGAATAGAAAGAAGATAATAATTTACCAAACATAGAATAAAACTAATTTGAATCCGAATAGAATAGAAAAAACGATTAGAATAGAATGAAACATGAAAGAATAGAATTGACTAGAATAGAAAAGAATAGAATAGAATAAAACAATAGAATAGAAAGAATATAACCATCTTCCAAAATTTGAATTTCGAATACAATAAATTTGAATTAGAATAGAATAAAAAATATTAAAGAACAGAAAGAATATAACAATATAACCGTTTTCTGAAATTCGAATTTCAAATAGCATTTATTTGAATAGAATAGAAAATAATAAAATAGAATAGAAAAGAATAGAAAAAAAATACAACAGAATGGAATAGAAAGAATATAACCATCTTCCAAAATTTGAATTTAGAATAAAATAAATTTGATTTGGAATGGAATTCGAATCGATTTGGATTTTCCGAATCCAACTTTCAGAATTTGGAAAAACATTTGAATTGATTTGAATTCGAATAAATAAAACAAATTCCAGAGACGAACTAAACTGATTTATGTAAATAAAGAATTGAAATGAAATGAAGGAAAGTTTTTCATTCTGCGCATGTCCACTGTACAATGACTGCGGCGTGCCGGGAGAGCGAACCTCCGCGTGACGTCACCGGCGCCGACCGATAATCCGCGTTCTTCTGAAATTTTATGGTACCTCAGTGACATCGCCCCTCCCCCTTCACACCCTCAGCGATTTTCTGCTCGTATCTCCGATGACCTGTACTCTGATTATCTCAGGATGGCCGATTACCGGCTCTCCTCTCCTGTGACGGAGCGGCGAGGAAAGGAGAGCCGATAACCGGCAACTCTGTTTACATTGTGACCAGCTGTGATTGGACGCAGCAAGTGTCGCGCGACTTTGTAGGTGTGTCCCCCGTTAAGGAGATTCATCCTCTCTATTTGTCCTGTTTTACCGTTGTCATTGAAAGCAAAAGAAAACCCCAAATTTTGGGTTGTCCCCAGAAATGTAATAGAAGGGAAATCTTCCAGTGGGGGACACTAGTTCTGGTGACCCGGGGGACTTCAAGGAATTCCCTTAATTTGCAGGGATTTCCTCTCACTTCCTGTTCGGCTACGGGGACAGGAAGTGAAGGGAAATCACTGCAATGGTAAACAGATGGCAAAAAAAAAAAATAAACTGACAGGGGTTATAACCCTTCCTTGCTCTATCTAAAATGAAAAAAAAAAAAAAAAAAAGTTTTGCCTATAAGTTTTTAAATTTTTTACTTTAGCCCAGGTTCAACATTGCTGGGGGTTAGAAATTAGAAGTCGCACGATTTTTACCCGGCAATGCAGGCCGACTTCAGCGGCGATTTGACAGACAACTTCTGTGCGGGTTGCTGCACAGATGTCTATACAAATCGCCCCCCCCCCCCCCCCTGAAGTCGCCACAAGTACGGGAACTACTTTTGGGAATCGGAGCAGCGCCGCAAAGTCAGCGCCACACCGATTCGGATGGTACCGTTGCCGGCAAAAGCCGCCGATCTGGCATGTCAAATCGCATGCCAAATAGTACCAATGTGAACCTAGGCTCGATACCGATTTTACCGCTTGTTGACCGTATACCATAGATATATGGGGGCAAGGCAGTTTCCCTGTGTAAAATCACGTAACAGGTACGTGATTTTGCACTTCCGGGTCTGGGGTCCACTGGGACCCCGCCGATCGTTCCCGAGAATGGGGTCTCCATATCAGTGATGCCCATCAGTGCCATCTATCAGTGTCCATCAGTGCCACCTATCAGTGCCCATCAGTATCCATCAGTGCCACCTATCAGTGCCCATCAGTGCCACCCATAAGTATTCATCAGTGCAGCCTTTCGGTGCCCATCAGTGTCGCCTATCAGTACCCGACAGTGCCACCTATGAGTGCCCATCAGTGCTGCATATCAGTGCCAGCTGATCAGTGTCCATCAGTGTCGCCTATCAGTACCCGCCAGTGCCACCTATGAGTGCCCATCAGTGCCACCTATCAGTGCCCATCAGTGCCACCCATATGTACTCATCAGTGCAGCCTTTCAGTGCCCATCGGTGTCGCCTATCAGTACCCGACAGTGCCACCTATGAGTGCCCATCAGTGCTGCATATCAGTGCCAGCTGATCAGTGCCCATCAGTGTCGCCTATCAGTAACCGACAGTGCCACCTATGAGTGCCCATCTGTGCTGCCTATCAGTGTCCATCAGTGCCACCCATAAGTACTCATCAGTGCAGCCTTTCAGTGCCCATCGGTGTTGCCTATCAGTACCCGACAGTGCCACCTATGAGTGCCCATCAGTGCTGCATATCAGTGCCAGCTGATCAGTGTCCATCAGTGTCGCCTATCAGTACCTGCCAGTGCCACCTATGAGTGCCCATCAGTGCCACCTATCAGTGCCCATCAGTGCCACCCATAAGTACTCATCAGTGCAGCCTTTCAGTGCCCATCGGTGTCGCCTATCAGTACCCGACAGTGCCACCTATGAGTGCCCATCAGTGCTGCATATCAGTGCCAGCTGATCAGTGTCCATCAGTGTCGCCTATCAGTACCCGCCAGTGCCACCTATGAGTGCCCATCAGTGCCACCTATCAGTGCCCATCAGTGCCACCCATATGTACTCATCAGTGCAGCCTTTCAGTGCCCATCGGTGTCGCCTATCAGTACCCGACAGTGGCACCTATGAGTGCCCATCAGTGCTGCATATCAGTGTCAGCTGATCAGTGTCCATCAGTGTCGCCTATCAGTACCCGACAGTGCCACCTATGAGTGCCCATCTGTGCCGCCTATCAGTGTCCATTAGTGCCACCCCTAAGTACTCATCAGTGCAGCCTTTCAGTGCCCATCGGTGTTGCCTATCAGTACCCGACAGTGCCACCTATGAGTGCCCATCAGTGCTGCATATCAGTGCCAGCTGATCAGTGCCACCTCATCAGTGCCGCCTTATCAGTGCCCATCAGCGAAGGAGAAAACTTACTTATTTGCAAAATTTTATAACAGAAACAAAGAAAAAAAACTTTTTTTTTTCAAACATTTCGGTATTTTGTTTTATTTGTTGAGCAAAAAATAAAAACCTCAAAGGTGAGCAAATACCACCAAAAGAAACTCTATTTGTGGGAAGAAAATGATAAAATGTTGTTTGGGTACAGCACAGCACGCCCTCCTGTAGCAGGAGAATTTATTTTGGGTTGTTGTTTGGTAGTAGGTTATGGGAGTGACAAGAAATATACAAAAAAAAAAAAAAAAGATTGGAATAACGCATCCCACAGGTTGGCAGGGACGGTGGTCCTGGCTCGGAGGAGTAGAGGGGGTCTGGGAGGCCCAGATTTCATTAACCACTTGCCGCCAAAGTGGTTTTAATATCCTGACCGGACGTCATATGACGTGATCAGGATATTAAGCCGCTGCGCGCCCCCTGGGGGCATGCATCGTGGCGATCGTTGTTGCGGGATGTCAGTCTGACACCCCGCAACTACGATTTCGGTAAAGAGTCTCCGACGGAGACTCTTTACCACGTGATCAGCCGTGTCCAATCACGGCTGATCACAGTGTAAATGGGAAGAGCCGGTGATCGGCTTTTCCTCACTCGCGTCTGTCAGACGCGAGTAGAGGAGAGCCGATCGGCTGCTCCTCTGACAGGGGGGGTCTGTGCTGATTATCAGCACAGCGCCCCCGAG
Source organism: Lithobates pipiens (assembly GCF_037356315.1). Lineage (NCBI taxonomy): Eukaryota > Metazoa > Chordata > Amphibia > Anura > Ranidae > Lithobates > Lithobates pipiens. Next base: position 3,160,141 of record NW_027507903.1, read on the forward strand.
GATGCCCTCACTGGACCACCAGGGACGCCACCAGACCACCAGGGATGCGCAGCACCAGGTATACCACCCTAGACCACCAGGGATGCCAGTCAGTGCCCACAATGAATGGCAATTAATGCCCATAATGGATGCCAATCAGTGCCCACAATGGGCATCACTGATTGCCATGCATTATTGTTTGGCACTGATTGGCATCCATCCCTACAATACTGTACACTACAATGCCCATCTGTGCTGCCTATCAGTGCCCATCCATGCCGCCTGTCAGTGCCCATCCATGCCGCCTATCAGTACCCATCCATGCCCATCCATGCCGCCTATGAGTGCCCATCCATGCTGCCTATCAGTGCCCATGTATGCCCATCCGTGCCGCCTATCCATGCCCATCCATGCCACCTATCCATGCCACCCATCCATGCCAATCTGTGCCACCTATCAGTGCCTATTTGTGCCACCTATCAGTGTCTATCTGTGTCGCATATCAGTGCCACCTATCAGTGCCACTTCATTGATGCCACATCATTGGTGCCCATCAGTGCCGCCTTATTAGTGCCCGTCACTGCGGCCCCATCAGTGCCCATCAGTGAAGGAGAAAACTTACTTATTTACAAAGTTTTGTAACTGAAACAAAAAAAAAACATGTTTTTTCAAAATTTTCTGCCTTTTTTTATTTGTTTAGCAGAAAATAAAAATCCCAGAAGCGATCAAATACCACCAAAAGAAAGCTCTATTTGTGTGAAAAAAAATTATAAAAATGTAGTTTGAGTACAGTGTAGCATGACCGCGCAATTGTCATTCAAAGTGCGACAGCGCTGAAAGCTCAAAATTCGTCTGGGCAGGAAGGTGTATACGTGCCCCTCGGTATTGAAGTGGTTAAGGAGGAAGTAAACCCTGATGATTTTACTTCCTCTTTCATTCCCTGCAAAGGTAAAGCATAATGGACTACTGTGCATCGCATCGCATCGCATCGCATAGTAGTCCATTATGTGTCACTTACCTGACACAGGAGCCAGCGAAGTCACTGCTGTCCCCTGTAGTCCGGCGCATCCATCTTCTCGGTGGGGTCTCGCAGCTCCGCCGCTGTCATTCGGCGAAGCCACGATGACGTCACTCCCGCGCATGCGCACGGGAGCCGACGCGCGCGGCATCTCCGTCATTGAAGATGCCGCGCTCAGCGGTGGCTGTCTTCGGGGCAAATATCTCCTAAACCGTATAGGTTTAGGAGATATTTCTTGGACCTACAGATTAAGGCTTACCTGTAGGTCCAAGAAATATCTCCTAAACCTACACGGTTTAGGAGATATTTGCCCGAAGACAGGCACCGCTGTCTATGGCGCATGCGCCGTAGACAGCGGCGCGTAGGCGCACTGAGCGCGGCATTCTCAACGGCGGATCTGCCGTGCGTGTGGCGGCTCCCGTGCGCATGCGCGGGAGTGACGTCATCGCGGCTTCGCCGAATGACAGCGGCGGAGCTGCGAGACCCCACCAAGAAGATGGATGCGCCGGACTACAGGGGACAGCAGTGAGTTCGCTGGCTCCTGTGTCAGGTAAGTGACACATAATGGACTACTATGCGATGCGATGCGATTCATAGTAGTCCATTATGCTTTGCCTTTGCAGGGAATCAAAGAGGAAGGTTTTACTTCCTCTTTAACCCAGACATCCCAGATAGCCTGTCCTACGATCGTATGCTACCATGGACCCAAGCTGGACTTTTTCAACTCCGACACTTTGTTAACCCGGCGACACGCCATTTATTGACTTTTCCCACCTTGCAAAAGCAACATCAGCTCCCCCCAAAGCTTGCAAATTTATTTTATTCTAAATTCAAATTTTGCAAGATGGTTATATTCTTTCTATTTCATTCTGTTGTATTTTTTTTTCTATTCTTTTCTATTCTATTCTATTTTATTATTTTCTATTCAAATAAATGCTATTTGAAATTTGAATTTCAGAAAACGGTTATACTGTTATATTCTTTCTGTTCTTTAATATTTTTTATTCTATTCTAATTAAAATTTATTGTATTCGAAATTTTAATTTTGGAAGATGGTTATATTTTTTTATATTCTATTGTTTTATTCTATTCTATTCTTTTCTATTTGAATCAATTCTATTCTTTTATGTTCCATTCTATTCTCATCTTTTTTTTCTATTCTATTCTATTCGGATTCAAATTAGTTTTATTCTAAGTTTGTGAAATTATTATCTTCTTTCTATTCTATTGGGTTTTTTTTTTAGTTCTTTTCTATTCTTTTATTTTCTACTATATTCTATTATTTTCTATTCTATTCCTTTCTATTCAAATTTTGAATTTATTGTATTCAAAAATTAAAATTTCGGAAGATGGTTATATTCTTCCATTCTATTCTATTGTTTTTTCTATTTTTTTCTACATTCATACTTACAGATCAGAAACTTTTTCTCCACCAGATCCCCTTCTCTGACTCTGGACAAACCAACAGACTTTGAGATCCTATGTGCTATAAAGGTCCTTATGAGCCCCGACTGATCTCTACTATTTACAGGGGCGGACTGACCATTGGGCCACTCGTGCACTGCCCGAGGGCCCCATGGCACAAGGGGGCCCCATCAAAGTTGACAGCCTCACAAAACCATGGAAAGTATGTAAACATCTGTGTTTTGTTTACATCTGTCTCTGAAATGTCCCTTACCGACATCCTTTTGGGCTAAAAATCCAGAGATGATAGCTGCCCCGCCTCTCCAGTACCTTCTCAGCCAATAGAAACATGTCTGTGTATACTGTGTGATTATATACTGTATGTATGTGTTTGTTTCTACTGTGTGGCCCCATAATGTCGGATTGCCTGGGGGGGCCCCGTAATCTCCTATTGCCCGGGGGCCCCATGAGTTGTCAGTCCGCCCCTGACTATTTACCAGGGCCGTCTTTAATACTGATTGGACCCTGGGCAAAAAATTTCTTGGGGGCCCCCCCATTCAATTTTGCTCTCCACCTGCTCTGAGACATAAAATAAATAGCAGCTACACTTAAAATCAGTTTACTGTATCAGATCAGGCAGCGATTGGTTGCCAGTGGTTACAGCATATCATTACTGCTTAATGACTGGTTGCTAGAGGTTACAGCACAATTTACAGCTCACTGATTAGTTGCTAGAGGTTACAGCAAATGATTTCTGCTTGTTAATTGGTTATTAGAGATGACTGTAAAGTAATACTGCTCACTGATTGGTTGCTGGAGGTTACAGCACATCATCTCCTCACTTCAGGGGAGCATGATACACATCATTTACATATCAATGCTGCCAGCCGAAATCTATTTACTTAGTAATGCCGCCACTGTTTACATATGAATGCCGGTTATTTACATGTAAACACAGGGTCTGCAGGTGAGTTATCTGTACACAACAATAGGGCAGAGCTGGGCAGCATTAGTACCATCACTTCACACTGAGATATCGGGACACAGCACAGGAGTAAAACTTCAAGGGACAAGGGAATTTACACTGGGATAGTTGGCAAGTATGAGGCAGCTGCTTTGGGCCCCACAACAATGACAGGGCCCAGGGCAGCTGCCCCTTTTGCCCTGCTTTAAAGACGGCCCTGCTATTTACACAATATTGCATGAAGCGATTCCTATGACGGTGAACACCCACCACTACATGAGGAAATGGTCTCAGATTCTACAGCACGATATTTCCCTGGTGGACTGGGGGAACATATAGGAGCACACTTCCAGAATATCTCCATGTGTGACCCACAAGGAAACTGCATACAAAGTTCTAATGCACTGGTATAGGACCCCAAGATATTCTACATGCCCGTAACAGATTCATTTCAAAGCAATGCTGGAGATGTGGTGGGGAAGTCGGCTCTCACTACCATATTTTATTTTGGGACTGCCCCCTAGTCCACCAGTTCTAGCTCCAAGTCCAAAATCTGTTAGAAACACTGGCTGGCATTCCTATTCCCCCGACGCCCCATGCATTATCTGCTAGGCCTCCCTTTCTCTGGTATTTCTAATTCCGCGTACACACGACCGGACTTTCTGACAGCAAAGGTCTGATGGAAACCAGTCCATCGGACAATTCAATCTTGTGTGGGCTCCATCCAGGGCCGTCTTTAAGGCAGGGCAAAAGGGGCAGCTGCCCTGGGCCCTGTCATTGTTTTGGGGCCCAAAACAGCTGCCTCATACTTGCCAACTATCCCGGTTTAAATTCCCTTGTCTCTTGAGGTTTTAGTCCTGTGCTGTGTCCCGATATCTCAGTGTGAAGTGCTGGCACTAATGCTGCCCAGCTCTGCCCTATTGTTGTGTACAGATGACTCACCTGCAGACCCTGTGTTTACATGTAAATAACCGGCATTCATATGTAAATAGCGGCGACAATATTAAGTAAATAGCTGCGGCCAGCGGCAATGATATGCAAATACAGGCGGCATTCATATGTATATCATGCTCCCCTGCTGTGAGGAGATGATGTGCTGTAACCTCTAGCAACTAATCAGTGAGCCGTAATGTCTGCTGTAACCTCTAGCAACTAGTCAGTAAGCAGTAATGAAATGCTGTAACTGCTGGCAACCAATCGCAATCGCTGCCTGATCTGATACAGTAGACTGATTTTAAGTCTAGCTGTTATTTATTGTATGTCTCAGAGCAGGTGGAGAGGGAAATTGCATGGGGGGGGGGGGGGAGGCCCAAGAATTTTTTTTTTGCCCAGGGCCCAATCAGTATTAAAGACGGCCCTGGCTCCATCGGACCTTTGCTTGCCAAAAGTCACTGAGGTACCATAAAAGTTCACAAGAACGCGGATTATCCGTTGGCACCGGTGACGTCACGCGGAGGTTCGCTCTCCTGGCACGCCGCAGTCATGTACAGTGGACATGCGTAGAATAAAAAACTTTCCTTCAATTTATTTCAATTCGTTATTTACATAAATCAGTTTAGTTCGTCTCTGGAATTTGTTTTATTTATTCGAATTCGAATCAATTCAAATGTTTTTTTCGAATTCTGAAAGTTGAATTCGGAAAATCCAAATCGATTCGAATTCCATTCCAAATCAAATTTATTTTATTCTAAATTCAAATTTTGGAAGATGGTTATATTCTTTCTATTCCATTCTGTTGTATTTTATTTTTCTATTCTTTTGTATTCTATTTTATTATTTTCTATTCTATTCGAATAAATTCTATTTGAAATTTGAATTTCAGAAAACGGTTATACTGTTATATTCTTTCTGTTCTTTCTGTTCTTTAATATTTTTTATTCTATTCTAATTCAAATTTATTGTATTCGAAATTTGAATTTTGGAAGATGGTTATATTTTTTTTCTATTCTATTGTTTTATTCTATTCTATTGTTTTCTATTCTAGTCAATTCTATTCTTTTATGTTCTATTCTAATCTTTTTTCTATTCTATTCTATTCGGATTCAAATTAGTTTTATTCTAAGTTTGTGAAATTATTATCTTCTTTCTATTCTATTGTTTTTCTTTTTTTAGTTCTTTTCTATTCTTTTATTTTCTACTATATTCTATTTTATATTCTATTTCTTTCTATTCGAATTTAGAATTTATTGTATTCAAAAATTCAAATTTCAGAAGATGGTTATATTCTTCCATTCTATTCTATTGTTTTTTTCTATTCTATTCTTTTCTTTTTTATTCTAGTCAACTGTATTCTTTTATGTTCTATTCAAATGTATTCTTTTCTATTCTATTGGAATTCAAATTAATTTTGTTTGAATTTTGAGAAATGGTTATATTCTTTCTATTCTATTATTTTCTATTCTATTATTTTTTATTGTATTCAAATTCAAATTTATTCTATTTGAAATTTGAATTTCAGAACATGGTTAAATTCTATTCTATTTTTTATTCTATTTCTATTCAATTTTATTCCTTTATTTTCTGTTCTATTTTATTGTTTTCTTTTATTTTCTATTCTATTTTGTTCCATTTTACTCTATTCTTTTATGTTCTATTCTACCCCTTTTTTATTCATTTTTTTTTCTATTCTTTTATTTTCTATTCTGTTCTGTTTTACTCATATTCTATTCTTTTATTTTCTGTTCTATTCTTATCTTTTTTATTCTAGTCAACTCTATTCTTTTATGTTCTATTCAAATTTATTCTTTTCTATTCTATTGAATAGAACTGATAGAATGGAACACTTGACGGCCGTAGTGGAGGGTAAGGTGCAGAAATTTTCTAAAATATGGTCAACATGGGATGAGTCTACATATGGCTCTGATGGGATTGATCCTACTTAGTTAAACCTGGATACATACATATCCCCGAGTGAAGGTCTGAAATTTCTTTTTCCTTTTGTGCAAAGCTTTCTTTGAGGTTAAATTTTTTTTTGGGACATTTTTCCTTTGATAGAAGAAATATAAAATCAGGAGATATCCGTGACCATTTACCACCAAATGAAAGCCCAATTTGTTCTGAAAAAAAAAAGCAACAGAGTAATCCACCTGGATGCACACAATTGTGCTTAGGCATTAAGATTTGTTTTACCCTTATGCCTCGTACACACGATCGGACTTTCCGCCAACAAAATCGCGGAATTTTGTCTGAAAGGCGTTGGCCCAAACTTGTCTTGCATACACACGGTCACATGATTGTCGGCCAACAATTACGAACGTAGTGACGTACTCCGTGGTTTTTCAGCTCTTTAGCGCCACCCTTTGGGCTCCTTCTGCTAATTTTCATGTTAGTAGAAGTTTGGTGAGTGTTGGTTGGCGCTTTTCATTTCACGCTTTTCATTTCGCGCTTTTCAGTTTGTTTCCTCAACGGCCGTTCATCGACCGGCCATGTTGCGGAATCGGAGGAGATAACCTTTTATTTATTACTGGCCTTGGAGTTATTGCTTTAACATTATTTTTTTGGTTGAATAATAATGATTTGATTTGTTACACTTTTTAGTTAAGTTCTATTGGCATATACAGTGGCGTCTGGTGAAGTTTTAGGATGGGGGGGCGCAAGACCCCGTCCCTTCAGACTTGGCCCATCCCACTTCTCACAAGCCACACCCCTTGTCGAATCAACACCATATACCAGGCTGCACATTATACACTGGGGTCCGCACATCATATACCAGGCTGCACATTATACACAGGGCTCTAGTAAAGCAACCTGTAAATCGCACATATCTGCATTCTGCAACCTGTAAATTGCACATATCTGCATTCTGCAACCTGTAAATCGCACCTATCTGCATTATGTAAATCGCACATAACTGCATTTTGCAAACTGTAAATCGCACATAACTGCATTCTGTAAATCGCACATATCTGCATTCTGTTTTTGCACATATCTGCAACCTGTAAATCGCACATATCTGCATTCTGTAAATCGCACATATCTGCATTCTGTAAATCGCACATATCTGCATTCTGTAAATTGCACATATCTGCATTCTGCAACCTGTAAATCGCACACATCTGCATTCTGCAACCTGTAAATCGCACAGATCTGCATTCTGCAACCTGTAAATCGCACATATCTGCATTCTGTAAATTGCAACCTGTAAATCGCACATATCTGCATTCCGGAAATTGCAACCTGTAAATCGCACATATCTGCATTCTGTAAATTGCACATATCTGCATTCTGTAAATCGCACATATCTGCATTCTGTAAATCGCACATATCTGCATTCTGTAAATTGCACATATCTGCATTCTGCAACCTGTAAATCGCACACATCTGCATTCTGCAACCTGTAAATCGCACAGATCTGCATTCTGCAACCTGTAAATCGCACATATCTGCATTCTGTAAATTGCAACCTGTAAATCGCACATATCTGCATTCCGGAAATTGCAACCTGTAAATCGCACATATCTGCATTCTGTAAATTGCACATATCTGCATTCTGCAACCTGTAAATCGCACACATCTGCATTCTGCAACCTGTAAATCGCACATATCTGCATTCTGTAAATTGCAACCTGTAAATCGCACATATCTGCATTCCGGAAATTGCAACCTGTAAATCGCACATATCTGCATTCTGTTTTTGCACATATCTGCAACCTGTAAATCGCACATATCTGCATTCTGTAAATCGCACATATCTGCATTCTGTAAATCGCACATATCTGCATTCTGCAACCTGTAAATCGCACACATCTGCATTCTGCAACCTGTAAATCGCACATATCTGCATTCTGTAAATTGCAACCTGTAAATCGCACATATCTGTATTCCTGAAATTGCAACCTGTAAATCGCACATATCTGCATTCTGTAAATTGCACATATCTGCATTCTGCAACCTGTAAATCGCACACATCTGCATTCTGCAACCTGTAAATCGCACATATCTGCATTCTGTAAATTGCAACCTGTAAATCGCACATATCTGCATTCCGGAAATTGCAACCTGTAAATTGCACATATCTGCATTCTGTAAATTGCACATATCTGCATTCTGCAACCTGTAAATTGCACATATCTGTATTCTGTAAGTCGCACATATCTGCATTCTGCAAACTGTAAATCACACATAACTGCATTCAGCAACCTGTAAATTGCACATATCTGCAACCTATAAATCGCACATATCTGCATTCTGTAAATCGCACATATCTGCATTCTGCAAACTGTAAATCGCACATAACTACATTCTGCAAACTGTAAATCGCACATAACTGCATTCAGCAACCTGTAAATTGCACATATCTGCAACCTATAAATCGCACATATCTGCATTCTGTAAATCGCACATATCTGCATTCTGCAAACTGTAAATCTCACATAACTACATTCTGCAAACTGTAAATCGCACATAACTGCATTCAGCAACCTGTAAATTGCACATATCTGCAACCTATAAATTTCACATATCTGCAACCTATAAATCGCACATATCTGCATTCTGTAAATCGCACATATCTGCATTCTGTAAATCGCACATATCTGTAACCTGTAAATCGCACATATCTGCATTCTGTAAATCGCACATATCTGCATTCAGCAACCTGCAAATCGCACATAACTGCATTCAGCAACCTGTAAATTGCACATATCTGCAACCTATAAATCGCACATATGTGCATTCTGTAAATCGCACATATCTGCAGATCTGGGTGCTTCATCACACTTGCCTGGGCTTACGGTACTGATCTGCAGAACAGCATTCACATGTCACTATATGAGCACTGTTCATCAAGAACCAGCAAACACTGTCTAAGCAGAAGAGAATGAGACCGTGGGGGGTGGGGGCTGTAAACTAACAATTAATTAATCACAATTAATAACTGGGCGGGGGGGGGGGGTTCGGTATGCCGCCGACCACCGAGAATAAGAGTTCTACTTTTTAATCTTGTTGATCCGGGGTGGGGGGGTTGTGTTGTTTTTTGGTATCCTGCCGACCACCGAGAATACGTTTTTTGCTTTTTAATCATGTTGAGCACGGGGGGGTATTGGATTGGTATGCCGCTGACCACCGGGGGGCCGCCGAAAATAGCAATTAATCTTGCCGCTGAGAAGAAAAAGAATTAAGGTTGGGGGGTGGGCCAAAAAGGATATTTAATCTATATATTATAATATATATATATTAAATATATGTTGGAAAGCATGGCCATACCTTACCTCAGCCTGTAAGCCTGTGATCCTCTCAGGCGGGACGTTGCAGTGAGAACAGCGTGCCAACATCACTTTCTTGAAGCGCCGCCCATGTCACTTAAAGAGCCAGTCTATGCCCTCGCCCGGCCAGTCCATCGCGCCGGAAGCATTTTTTTTTTTTGGGCAAATGGACCGCCTCGTTTGCAATCTTGTGATTGCATAGACGCGACGCTTCCCATATTGCACTGCGCCCGGCGCCAGGATACAGGGCACATAGGGACAGTGCACATTGGGCCTCCGCTGGGCAGATATCATGTCTAATTTTATTTGTTTTCTTTTTTTGATTGGGAATAAAAAATTTGTGTAGAATAATACTTGGCGATGTGTTTTACTTCAAATGAGAGTTTGGGAGTCGGCAGTTACATTTTAAAAAGATACAATGTAATATTGACAAGGGACACCAACATAGTTGTATCTTTGATCTTATAAACTCCGGGATAATGGTGTTGTGATAACTTGCACAAAAAACAAAAACAAAAAAAAAAAACATAATATTATTCTTGATATCACTAGAAAAAAAAAAAACCTTTGAAAATGAGTTTACAATAACTCCATCCAGGGGCGTAACTATAGGGGGTGCAGCAGTCGCGACCGCAACTGGGCCCTGTGATGCAGGGGGCCCATGCAGCCCCCTCTACATATGGCCGGCAGCAGCATAGGCAGATAGCACACACTATTACATACCCCCTCCATATCCCCCTGGGGACAGGGACTCCTTCTCACGTGAGGACAGGGACGCCCACCTCCCCTGGGGCCAGGGACCCCTTCTTACCTGGGGGCAGTAACTTCATCTGCCCTGGAGAAAAGGACCTCATCTCTTCTAGGGACGGGGACCCAATCCTGCCTAGGGACAGTCCCCCAATGGGGCACCTAAAAATGTAAAAAAATAAATAAATAAAAACTACTGATACCAGTGGTGGAACTACAGGGCTCACAAAGGTCATACCTGTGACCACGCCCTGGAGTTCCACCACCGTCTCGGAGGGAAGGGTCCTGGCTGGGGTTCAGGGGGGCCCTTCATGGTTTCTTGCATTGGGGCCCTGAAGGTTCTAGTTACGCCACTGACTCCATCAGTATCACCAGCAAAGCAGCTTCATTATTATCCCATTATAGAAGAAGAGAATTGTGCGCTGCATTTCCAGATTTCAGAATTTGCCGCGTCACCAATGTTAATTCTCCATTACGACCGCTCGTTTACAAGACCGACCGCTTCCGGCTCGTCCTTGCTTCCGAGCATGCGTGCTTGTACTTTGGACTTTTGTTCCGACTGACTTGTGTACACGCGCTCGGAAAATCCTTTTTTTCGCAGAAAATTTGAAAACCTGCCATCCAACATTTGCCCGCGGAAAATCCGACAACAATTTTCCGATTGGAGCGTGCGAACGCTCGGATTTTCCGCCCTCAGCCTGTCGTCACACATTAAACCGATCGTGTGTACGAGGCTTTAGATGTCAAGGGGTTAAAGGGGATGTTACAGGTGGATAAAAACGTGTCTCAGCTGCCTATTTTTACCCCACCCCGAGGGCAACTGTAAGAGCCCATTCACACAGGGGCAACACGACTTGTAGGCGACTTGAGTCAGGCAACTTGGACACGACTTGAGTTAAGATCACAGCGCGACTTGGGACGACTTCAAAACGACTTGTGATGACTTCAAGCCCGACTTGGGACGACTTACAAGTCGCCCCAGGCCAGGCGACTTTTGCCGAGGCCAAGCAGAGAATGAGCTCAAGGGGGAACTCCACGGCAAATTTCTGAAAAAAATTTGGCGTGGGTTCCCCCTCCGAGAGCATACCAGGCCCTTAGGTCTGGTATGGATTCCAAGGGGAACCCCCTACGCCGAAAAAACGGCGTGGGGGTCCCCCCCCAGATCCACACCAGACCCTTATCCGAGCACACTACCCGGCCGGCCAGGAAAGGGGGTGGGGACGAGCGGGCGCCCCCCCCCTCTTGAGCCGTACCAGGCCGCGTGCCCTCAACATGGGGGGGTGCCTTGGGGGAGGGGGGCGTGCGGCCCCCCCACCCCAAAGCACCTTGTCCCCATGTCGATGAGGACAAGGGCCTCTTCCCGACAACCCTGGCCATTGGTTGTCGGGGTCTGCGGGCGGGGGGCTTATCGGAATCCGGGAGCCCCCTTTAATAAGGGGGCCCCCGGATACCGGCCCCCCACCCTATGTGAATGAGTATGGGGTACAATGTACCCCTACCCATTCACCTGTGGAAAAAAAGTACAAAAAAAAACACAACACAGGGAAAAAATATTTTATTGCACAGCTCCGGGGGTCTTCCGTCTTCGGGGGTCTTCTCGCCGGACTCCTCCGCTATCTTCTTGTAGCTCTTTTACTAGCGGAGGAGTCCGGCTTTCTTCCTCCCCGCCGCCGGCCTCTTCTCCCGACTTCGGGGGTCTTGTCCCCCTCTTCGGTTCTTCTGCCGGGCCACCGCGCCTTCTTATAGCTCTTTTACAGGCGGTGGCCCGGTCTTCTGTCGTCGCCGCCACCGCCGCTGCCGCCGCCTTCCGTTCTTCTTCTTCTCCAGGAGATGTTGACACGACGCTCTCTCCGGCCGGAATGCCAGAGCCGCCCTGCGCTGCCACTTATATAGGGACAATGGGGCGGTGTCACATGGGTTGATGTCACATGGGTTGGTCACATGGGTCGATGTCACATGGTAAGGGGGCGGAGTCACCATGTGACATCAACCCATGTGACCAACCCATGTGACATCAACCCATGTGACACCGCCCCATTGTCCCTATATAAGTGGCAGCGCAGGGCGGCTCTGGCATTCCGGCCGGAGAGAGCGTCGTGTCAACATCTCCTGGAGAAGAAGAAGAAGAAGAACGGAAGGCGGCGGCGGCGGCGGCGGCGGCGGCGGCGGCGGCGACGACAGAAGACCGGGCCACCGCCTGTAAAAGAGCTATAAGAAGGCGCGGTGGCCCGGCAGAAGAACCGAAGAGGGGGACAAGACCCCCGAAGTCGGGAGAAGAGGTCGGCGGCGGGGAGGAAGAAAGCCGGACTCCTCCGCTAGTAAAAGAGCTACAAGAAGATAGCGGAGGAGTCCGGCGAGAAGACCCCCGAAGACGGAAGACCCCCGGAGCTGTGCAATAAAATATTTTTTCCCTGTGTTGTGTTTTTTTTTTGTACTTTTTTTCCACAGGTGAATGGGTAGGGGTACATTGTACCCCATACTCATTCACATAGGGTGGGGGGCCGGTATCCGGGGGCCCCCTTATTAAAGGGGGCTCCCGGATTCCGATAAGCCCCCCGCCCGCAGACCCCGACAACCAACGGCCAGGGTTGTCGGGAAGAGGCCCTTGTCCTCATCGACATGGGGACAAGGTGCTTTGGGGTGGGGGGGCCGCACGCCCCCCCTCCCCCAAGGCACCCCCCCATGTTGAGGGCACGCGGCCTGGTACGGCTCAGGAGGGGGGGGGGCGCCCGCTCGTCCCCACCCCCTTTCCTGGCCGGCCGGGTAGCGTGCTCGGATAAGGGTCTGGTGTGGATCTGGGGGGGACCCCCACGCCGTTTTTTCGGCGTAGGGGGTTCCCCTTGGAATCCATACCAGACCTAAGGGCCTGGTATGCTCTCGGAGGGGGAACCCACGCCAAATTTTTTTCAGAAATTTGCCGTGGAGTTCCCTCTTGAGAGCTGATAATTCTGTCAAAGTCGCCTCCGTATAAACGGAGATCCGACTTGGAGGCGATCTCCATTGAAATCAATGGGTACCAGTCGCCTACAAGTCGGATAGAAGTAGTACAGGAACCTTTTCTGAAGTCGGAGCGACTTCAGTAGTGTGCATTAAGACGGCTCTCATTCACTTACATTGCTTTTTAAATGTTGTCCGACCTGAGGCGACCTGAGGCGACTAGGGGCGACCTGAAGTCGGATCAGGAGTTGCCCCTGTGTGAATGGGCTCTAAACGGAACCCATACAAATTTCGTTACAATGTTGAGCAGCAGCTTGGACAATATCAGAAACGCCAAACGTGATCTCCGGAATGGGATTCCGTTTTTCAATAATTGTCTGTAAAGCCTTTTGCATCTCACAATGTTGTTGTTTATGAAGCACAGCGGGATCCCCTCGTTCAGCCTTGACAAATGCGACGCCGGGGACCCCCCGAGTTCATCCACCGGGCCGGCGCCATGACACCGCACTTTTAATTTGGGAGAGTGATGTGCTCATTAGTGAAGCGGCATGTAAGTCGGAGGCGATAAGCCGGGTTCAGACACAGCAGGAATAATTCAAAGTGAGATTATTTAATTCCTTATTGGACGGGGAGAGCTTCTCATTTCACCTACTTATCTGGCTCAGCCAGTTTATAAGGAAACATCAATTAACAGAACATTTAAGGAGAAGTACAGGGAAAGCTCGTTTGGCTGTTCTCCTCCTGGGGGGGGGGGGGGGTCACAGGAGTTTAATTCATTCTGTACTTCTGTGACCCATTTTCAGCAGACAACGGGCTGAAGCCAGATGTCGGCTGAAGTCACCGAGCCGGTCCAGGCTCAGGAAAGGTCACGTCCAGTCGGTCGGGATCAGAGACGGCCTGTCAATTAACCGCCTCCCGACCAGCGCACGCCGATATACGTCGGCAGAATGGCAGCAGTGAACAAAAGGGGCGTACAGGTACGTCCCCTTTAAGAAGCAGTGCTGCGGGTGTGCGCTCGCCCGCCGCGGTCTCCGTGACCACGGGTCCCCCAGAATCGATGTCCACCGGGTGCCCGTGATCGTGTCATGGAGAGGTAGAATGGGGAGATGCCTTTGCAAACAAAGCATTTCCCCGTTCTGCCTAGTGACAGGACAGAGATCGTGGCTCTCTGTCATCGGGAGCAGTGATCACTGTCCTGTGTGTTGAAGCCCCTCCCCCCCCACAGTTAGAATCACTCCCTAGGACACACTTAACCCCTCCATCGCCCTCTAGTGGTTAACCCCTTCAAGATAATCGAGAGCAGTGATCACTGTCCTGTGTGTTGAAGCCCTCCCTCACAGTTAGAATCATTCCCTAGGACACACTTAACTCTTTCATCGCCCCCTAGTGGTTAACCCCATTGAGATCATTGAGAGCAGTGATCACTGTCCTGTGTGTTGAAGCCCCCCCTCCCCGCAGTTAGAATCACTCCCTAGGGCACACTTAACCCCTTCATCGCCCCCTAGTGGTTAACCCCTTCACTGGCAGTGTCATTTACACAGTAATCAGTGCATTTTTATAGCACTGATCGCTGTATAAATGCCAGTGGTCCTAAATTAGTGTCAAAAGTGTTCGATCTGTCCGCCATAATGTTGCAGTCCCGATAAAAATCTTAGATCGCCACCATTACTACTAAAAAAAAAATAATAATAATATAAAAATGCCATAAAACGATCCCCTATTTTGTAGACACTATAAGTTTTGCGCAAACCAATCAATATACGCTAAAACTGCAGAGGCGATCAAATACCACCAAAAGAAAGCTGGGGACAAAAAGGACGCCAATTTTATTTGGGTACAACATCGCACGACCGCGCAATTGTCAGTTAAAGCGACGCAGTGCCAAATCGCAAAAACTGCTCTGGTCAGGAAGGAATTAAATCCTTTCCGGGCTGAAGTTAAAGAGGGATTTCACTGTAAAAAATTATTAAAGGCCAGCAGCTACAAATACTGCAGCTGCTGACTTTTAATAAATGGACACTCACCTGTCCCAGGATCCAGTGATGTCAGCAGCCGAGGCCGATCGATCGCTCGGCTCTCGGCTGCTGCCGCCGCCATTCTAGGTGAGGGAATCAGGAAGTGAAGCGTCACGGCTTCACTTCCCGGTATCCTACTGCGCATGCGCGAGTCGCGCAGCGCAATAGGAATGGTCCGCGCTGTCTCTGGGACCCGTGTGTGTCCCAGCAGATAGTGCGCTGGACAGGAAGAGACATAGACTCCCGTGGGAGCGTGGGAGTCTATGCCCGGAAGCACCCCCCTCCCCCCTGAAAGGTGCCAACTCTGACACCGGAGGGAGGGAGGGTTTCCGATGAGCGGAAGTTCCACTTTAGGGTGGAACCCCGCTTCAAAAGTGCACGGACGCTCCCCCTGTCCTTCGCCGCCCCTCCATCCATGCATCCAGCCCCTTTCAGGACACCAGTGCACGGATTGAAATGCAGGGCAAGGGTGTTATTTTGAAGCACTGATTAGAGCTCTAATAAGCTTCAATATAGGGTGGGCTCTGGTCACAGAGAGTGCGCTCCGATCCCACCCAGGTGTGTTACAACAGCTCATGAATATTCGCTGTTGTAACACTGATCCTCCTCCCAGCCAATCATGAAGCGGGGTTTGGCACCGGTCACTCAATTGGCTGAAAGGACAGGCGATCCAATTGGATCCCTGTCCCAATGCTGAAGCCTCCAGGGGGTTGGTGTTGGGTTGTTTTACTCACAGCTACTGCTGGATACTCTGCATTTCCAAGTGAGTATAAAGCCGCGTACACACGATCAAACAATCCGGTGGAAAAGTCCGGCAGACTCAAGTCCGCCGGACAATGTGCCCGTGTGTGGGCTCCGGTGGACTTTTTTTTACCCAAAAGTCCGGCAGACTAAGATTGTAGTTTTGCACATCAATCTGTCTGCCGTGTGTGTGCTAGTCCGCCGTACTTTTGAAATGAACTGACTTTTCCCGCCCGGAGAAAAGTCCGCTCATTTTGAGCGCGGCACCAGGTAGCCTGGACCAGCGAAGGAGGTGTCGCTGGCCCCGCCACCTGGTATGGACTTAAAGGGGAATCCTTACGCCGAATGGCGTGGGGGTCCCCCCCAGAGTCCATATCAGACCCTTATCTGAGCACGCTACCCGGCTGGCCAGGAAAGCGGGGGGACGGACGAGCGAGCATCCTCTGGGACTGTGACATCATAATGGGCGGGGACATCATCCGGCGATGTCCCTATATAAGTCACCGCACGCCGCGTGCCTGTCATTGTGACCAGAGACAACGACGAGGCAACAGCTCAAGAAGAGAAGAACAGAAGACAGCGGCGACAGAAGACCGCGGCGTGGTGGCCCGGCATGAAGAACCGAAGAGGGGGACAAGACCCCCGAAGAGGGGGACTCGAAGTCGGAAGAAGAGGGCGGCGGCGGCGGCGGCGGCGAAGAAAGCCGGGCTCCTCCGCTAGTAAAAGAGCTAGCAGAAGATAGTGGAGGAGTCCGGCGAGAAGACCCCCGAAGGTGGAAGAAGACCCCCGGAGCTGTGCAATAAACTACTTTAACCCTTGTGTGTTGTGTTTTTTTTTTTTTCACAGGTGAATGTGTAGGGGTACAAGGGTGGGGGGCCGGTATCCGGGGGCCCCCTTATTAAAGGGGGCTCCTGGATTCCGATAAGCCCCCCGTCCGCAGACCCCGACAACCCTGGCCCGCAGACCCGACAACGCTGGCCCCTCATCAACATGGGGACAAAGTGCTTAGGGGTGGGGGGGCCACGTGGCCCCCCCTTCCCCAAGGCACCCCCCATGTTGAGGGCACGCGGCCTGGTACGGCTCAGTAGGGGGGGGGCGTTCGCTCGTCCCTACCCCCTTTCCTGGCTGGCCGGGTAGCGTGTTCAGATAAGGGTCTGATATGGACTCTGGGGGGAACCCCCACTCCGTTTTTTTGGCGTAGGGATTCCTCTTTAAGTCCATACCAGGTGGCGGGGCCAGCGACGCTTCCTTCGCTGGTCCCGGCTACCTGGAGCCACGCTCAAAATGAGCGGACGTTCTTCCGTGTGTGTGGGCAAGTCCATTCATTTCAAAAGTACGGTGGATAGTCCGCCGGACCTAGTCTGCTGAAAAAGTCCCGTGTGTGGGCAGGTCCGCTCGTTGGGACAGTCCGGCGGACAATCCGGCGGTTTGTCCGCCAGACTAAGTCCGCCGGATAGTCTGATCGTGTGTACACGGCATAACCGACACCAATTTACCTGGCGTCCGGACGCTTTTTGTATTTGTTATATGTTGTCTATGTCCCACATGTGAGTGCACGTGTTTGATTGGTCCACCGTGACCAGCCACCACGTGGTTTGAGCTAGTTTACCACCAGTAACCTCAGTCTATCACCATGTTTTTATATTTAATCAATAAAATATTTCTATTTTATACTATTCAGTATGTGTTTAATGTCATTCAACAAGCCCCAACCTTTTTTCTTTCCCCCTCTCTTTGGGATTTATTCTGTTTACGATCCTATTGGATTCCTAGGAGGAGGTAGGAAGGAGCTGGAAGCCGCCATGGAGGAGAGGACACAGAGCCGCTGCACCACGCTGCCTGCCACCGACCGTCGATGCCAATAGGGTAAGAGCAAACAGTGGGGGGTGTGTGCCACGTGGGGGGGGGGCTTGAATGGGTGCCACACAAGGGGGGGGTTGATGGGTTGTTGTTTGCCACCCCCAAAAAACAATAAAAACAACAGGCGCCGCTAGCCGGGATCTGCCCCCATGCCTGGACCGGCACCCAGCTCAGCCTCATAGCGAGCCACCGAGAGGCTGAGCTGGCCGCTCCCGCCCCCTCCACAGCCCAGAGCTGCAGTAAGCACTGGAGGGGCAGAGCAATCAGCGGTGGCTGACAGTCAGCAGCTCTCTGCTCAGGGAGCTCTAAAATCGGGCGTGTGTTTTATTGCTTGGTTCTCCGTCTAAACAGGGGCGGTGGGTGTGCTATTTTTATCCCTATTAAACGTTGACTTCAAACTTTTCTCCAAAATATTAGCAACATGCCAAAACATTACCCATCTAGACCAGGGGTCTCCAAATTTTCTAAACAACATCCTTCAGAATTTAGGTGGGCTGGACTATGGAAGTAAAAATGCCCCTGCATCAATGGAAGTAAGTGGGTGTCAGTGGGAGGAATAGTGCCCATCATTGGTGTCAGTGGGAGGAATAGTGCCCCATCATTGGTATCAGTGGGAGGAATAGTGTCTCATTATTGGTGTCAGTGGGAGGAATAGTGCCCCATCATTAGTATCAGTGTGAGGAATAGTGCCCCATCATTGGTATTAGTGGGAGGAATAGTGCCCCATCATTAGAATCAGTGGGAGGAATAGTGCCCATCACTGGGGTCAGTGGTAGGAATAGTGCCCCATCATTTGTGTCAGTAGGAGGAATAGTGCCCCATCACTGGGGTCAGTGGAATGAATAGTGCCCCATCATTGGTGTCAGTGGGAGGAATAATGCCTCATATCAGTTAAAGCAGACCAGGGGTCTCCAAATTTTCTAAACAACATCCTTCAGAATTTAGGTGGGCTGGACTATGGAAGTAAAAATGCCCCTGCATCAATGGAAGTAAACCATTCCCAAGGTTCTCGGTCAGTAGGAGTAACAAAATACAAAGCATGTATGGTTAGTAGAAGTAGGGATAATGCCCCATCATTGGTACTAGTGGAAGGACTAGCACCCAATCATTGGTGTCAATGGAAAAAAATAGTGCTCTGTTGTTGGTGTCAATGAGAGGAATAGTGCCCCACTACTGGTGTCAGTGGAAGGAATAGTGCCTCTACCTTGTTGATAGTGGGAGGAATAGTGCCCCATCAATGGTATTAGTGGGAGAAATCGTGCCCCATCATTGGTGTCAGTGGGAGGAATAGTACCCCATCACTGGTGTCAGTGGGAGGAATAGAACTCCATCATTGGTATCAGTGGGAGGAATAGTGCCCCATCATTGGTATCAGTAGGAGGAATAGTGCCCCATCATTGGTATCAGTGGGAGGAATAGTGCCCCATCATTGGCATTAGTGGGAGGAATAGTGCCCCATCACTGGGGTCAGTGGGATGAATAGTGCCCCATCACTGGGGTCAGTGGGATGAATAGTGCCCCATCACTGGGGTCAGTGGGATGAATAGTACCCCATCCCTGGGGTCAGCGGGATGAATAATGTCCCATCATCACTGGGGTCAGTGGGATGAATAATGTCCCATCATTGGTGTCAGTGGGAAGAATAGTGACCCATCATTGGTATCAGTGGGAGGAATAGTGCCCCATCATTGGCATTAGTGGGATGAATAGTGCCCCATCACTGGGGTCAGTGGGATGAATAGTGCCCCATCACTGGGGTCAGTGGGATGAATAGTGCCCCATCACTGGGGTCAGTGGGATGAATAGTGCCCCATCACTGGGGTCAGTGGGATGAATAGTACCCCATCCCTGGGGTCAGTGGGATGAATAATGTCCCATCATTGGTGTCAGTGGGAGGAATAGTGCCCCATCATTGGTGTCAGTGGGAGGAATACTGCCCCATCATTAGAATCAGTGGGAGGAATAGTGCCCCATCACTGGGGTCAGTGGGATGAATAGTGCCCCATCACTGGGGTCAGTGGGATGAATAGTGCCCCATCATTGGTATCAGTGGGAGGAATAATGCCTCATATCACTACAGCCCGCCGCTGCTAAATGTCCGGCCCTTCAGTGCACGTGATGACATTTCAGCCCCTTCACACCGACCGTACGCAAATATGCGGCCTCAGCTTGAAGAGTTAAACCGGGGTTACGCCTGCGGTTGGCTTTGGGATAACAACCGATGTGGCTAAGAAGTCACTTGGCTGTTACTCCAAACAGCGGGAAGGACCATCCCCCACTCCTGCTGCCTTCCGCGGCTCGCCCGGGCTCTCTCCTCCCTCAGGGAGGCCCGACCGTCCAGCCGGCTTGTCTGCTGGCTGGCCAGAGGACAAGCAATGAAGCCGGAATCGGCTTCAATCAGGTGTCGGGTCTAGTATACCAGAAGTGATGTCATGACATCTCTTCCAGGTTTACTAAAGACTTAAACACACCAGATTTAAAAAAAATGACAGTATTCAAAACTGCCAAACTTGGCGTTTTGAATGCTTTTAAGTGTAAAGGAGAGATTTGGGGTCTTGTAGACCCCCCGATCCCTCCATAAAGAGGTCCAGTCACTGTCTATTACTGTCGCAAGGCATATTTACATGCCTTGTTATAGCAATAAAAGTGTTAAAAAAAAATTTTTATTGTTCAATCTGAAGCCGCGTACACACGGGCGGATTGTATGGCCTACTTAGTCCGTCATACAATCCGACGGACAGTCCGTCCTACTTTCGAATGAACGGACTTGACCACACACGGATAGCCAAACAGTCCTGTGTAATTGTAAAGGGGTCCAGAGGTGCAGGGGGATGTGTAATGTAAAGGGGTCCAGAGGTGCAGGGGCTACGTAATGTAAAGGGGCCCAGGGGTACTGGGCTGTGTAATGTAACGGGGTCCAGTGGTGCGGGGGCTGTGTAATGTAAGGGGAGCCAGAGGTGCAGGGGTCTGTGTAATGTAAAGGGGGCCAGAGGTGCAGGGGCTGTGTAATGTTAAGGGGTCCAGAGGTGCAAGGGTTGTGTAATGTAAAGGAGTCCAGAGGTGCAGGGGCTGTGTAATGTAAAGGGATCTAGAGGCACTGGGCTATGTAATGTAAAGGGGTCCAGTGGTGCGGAGGCTGTGTAATGTAAGGGGAGCCAGAGGTGCAGGGGCTGTGTAATGTAAAGAGGTCCAGAAGTGCAGGGGCTGTGTAATGTAAAGAGGTCCAGAAGTGCAGGGGCTGTGTAATGTAAAGAGGTCAAGAGGTGTGTAATGTTATCTTCATTTATTAGCAGGTGAAAGCAGCCCTAGATATATTCACATATATTAAATCCGGCTCTTAAGTGGAAAAAGGTTGCTAAACCCCTGAGTTAAAGGATTAGTAAGCAAGGGGCTGGATAAGGTCAAGCAAAGGGCCACATCCTGCCCGCAGGCCGCAGTTTTGAAACCACTGCTTTAGACTTTAGGGGGGCCAGCCTGTGACTATTGGGAGTAGAAAAGGTCAATCATATCACATCAGTGGGAAAAATAATGCCCCATAGTTTGTTTTCAGTGGGAGTAAGGCCGCGTACACACGCGGGGACTGTTCGCCCAACTTTGTTCGTCAAACAGTTTGAGCGGACAGTCCACTCAAAATTAGCATGGACGGACTTGCCCACACACGATGAACGAACAGTCCGCTGAAACTTGCGCGATGACGTGAACGGCACGTACGACGGGACTAGAAATACGACGTCCTATACACTGCAATGCAACCTTCGCTGTGTAAATCCTTTCTGAGCATGCGCGGAACTTAGTTTGACGAACAAGCCTACACACAGGCGGACTGTCTGCTCAAACCAAGTTTCAGCGGACAGTTTTACGGAATTTCCGAAAAACGTTGTTCGTCAGACTGTCCGCTGAAACTGTCCGCTGAAGCCCACACACGAGCGGACTGTCCGCCGAAACACTGTTCAGCGGACAAAGTTGGGCGAACAGTCCGCCCGTGTGTACGCGGCCTAAGAGTAATTGTGCCCCATCATTGATGTCCTTGGGCCCCATTGTCGGTTGTCATTGAGAGAAGTTGTGCCCCATTGTTGATTTTATTGGGAAAAATTTGCCCCATCATTGATATCAGTGGGAGGAATTGTGCCCCATCATTGATTTCATTTGGGCCTGTCAGAAACTATCAATCAGACCGAGACAGAAGTACAATTAAATCACACTTGTTTATTAATAAAAATTAAAAGGTAAATAGAGTAAGCGTATTCAAAGCACAGCCAGAGTCCAGTAACTGGATCGAGTAGTCAGCCAGGCCAGAGTTAAATAACCAGATCGGGTAGTCAGCCAGGCCAGAAGTCAGGGAACCAAGTGGAGCAACAGCAAGCAGGATAAGGAGCCAGACAGGGATTTCGGCAAGCCAGTCTTTAAACAGAACCGCAGGAGATGGTTTATTGTGATGTGACCAAGGTGAAGCCAGATATGAAGTGAGCTGGACAGCTTTAAGTAGGCAGGTCAGACGAGCTGGATAAGGAACAGCTGGTAACTGTGGAGAGAGATGAGAGCTGGCAATTAGCCGACAGCTGAGCAGCCAGCCCAGAGAAGGAAGGGCTAAGCCAGCCCTGACAGTACCCCCTCAATGACCCCTCTCCCTCGGAGGGCCAACAGACTTGAGGGGAAAACATCTATGGAACTCGCGGAGGAGGACAGGGGCATGTACGTCCGAGGATGAAACCCAGGAGCGTTCCTCCGGACCGTACCCCTTCCAATGCACCAGGTACTGTATACACCCACAAAACCTATGGGAGTCAACAATGGATTGTACCTCATACTACTCCTCATAGTTCTGAACCTGAATAGGGTGAGGACGTGGCACCGAGGTAGAAAATTTATTACAGACCAACGGTTTCAATAAGGAGACAAGAAACATATTTGAGATGTGCATACTAGGAGGAAGGTCCAACGCGTAAGCCACTGGGTTAATTCTGTGAAGGATACGGAAAGGCCCAATAAACCGAGGTGCAAACTTCAGTGAGGGAACATGAAGCCGGAGGTTGCGAGATGACAGCCAGACCCTGTCCCCAACCTGGTAGGAAGGCGCAGGCAGGCGTCTGCGGTCAGCATGGAGTCTGTACCTATCATTAGCATGACGCAAAGCCTCCTGGACTTGTACCCAAGTGGAACGAAGACCACGGAGATGCTCCTCTAATGCAGGAATACTCTGCGGAACAAACGAGTCAGGCAACATGGAAGGTTGGAAACCATAATTTGCCATAAATGGAGACAATCGGAAGGCAGAATTCAAGGCACTGTTGTGAGCACACTGCCAATGGTAATAGGTCTGACCAGTTGTTATGGTGGTCAGAAATATAGCAACGTAGGAATTGCTCCAAGGACTGATTGGCTCGCTCTGCGGCCCCATTAGACTGTGGGTGATACGCAGAAGAGAACGCAAGCTGGATTTCCAACTCTGCACAAAAGGCTCGCCAGAACCGGGAGACAAACTGACTGCCCCTGTCCGAGACAAACATCTTGGGTAGCCCATGTAAGCGAAAGATCTCCCAAGCAAAAATGGAAGCCAGTTCCTTAGAGGTGGGCAATTTCTTAAGTGGAGTACAGTGACACATCTTTGAGAACCGGTCAACCACCATAAGGATAACAGTGTTGCCTTGGGAGTTGGACAACTCCACAATGAAATCCATTAACAGGTGAGTTCAGGGCCTCTCTCCATTGGGTATGGGTTGTAGGAGGCCCACTGGAAGGTGTCGTGGAGTCTTACTCTGAGCACACACGGGACAGGCAGCTACAAAGGCAGTAACATCAGCCTGTAGACTAGGCCACCAGAATTGTTGGGAAATGGCCCAAATGAGTTGATTCTTCCCAGGATGGCCTGCTGCCTTGGGAGAATGGTAAGTCTGGAGTACAGCAGTACGGAGACTCTCTGGGACAAAGCAGTGGTCACAAGGTTTCTCAGGAGGAGCATGGACCTGAGCAGCAAGAATTTTGTCACCCAAAGGAGAAGTAAGACTGGTGCGAGCCATAGCCAAGATACGATCTGGAGGAATCATAGGAACCGGAACTGTCTCTGACTTGGAAGTGGAAGAAAATTGTTGTGACAAGGCATCAGCCCTTACATTCTTAGTACCGGGTAAGAATGAGACAATGTAATTAAAGCTCGACAAGAAAAGAGCCCATCACGCCCTTCTGGGAGAGAGTCGCTTAGCCTCAGACAAGAATGTAAGATTCTTATGGTCAGTAAGAATAAGAACAGGCACAGTGGTACCTTCAAGGAGCTGTCTCCATTCTTTCAGGGCTAAAATGATCGCCAACAGCTCTCTGTCACCAATCTCATAATTGCACTCAGCAGGTGACAATTTCTTGGAAAAGTAGCCACACGGATGCATAGCGCTCTCAGAGTTCGGACGCTGAGACAGAAGGGCGCCATCTCCAGTCTCAGGAGCATCAACTTCTAGGATAAAAGGCAACATAGGATCAGGATGTGCCAACACAGGAGCAGAAACAAAGGCAGCCTTGAGAGTCTCAAAGGCCTTAATGGACTTCGTAGACCAACTCTGTGGGTTACAGTCCTTTCTGGTCATATCAGTCAGGGGCTTGACCAGAGACGCGAAATTACGAATAAACGTCCGATAGTAGTTGCCGAAACCCAGGAAACGCTGCAGAGCATGTAAACCCACGGGTCGAGGTCTCTGTAGGACTGCCGAAAGTTTCTCTGGGTCCATCGAAAAACCAGGAGTGGAAATGACATGGAATGCAACCTGTTCACGATGGAACTCGCACTTCTCCAGTTTACAATAAAGATTGTTCTCTCTTAGTTTCTGAAGCACACGACAGACATCTGTGTGGTGGCTCTCCAGCGACTTGGAAAATATGAGGATATCATCGAGATAAACCACCACACATAACTGCAACAAATCTCGGAGAACATCGTTAATAAATTCCTGGAAAACTGCTGGGGCGTTACGAAGGCCAAAAGGCATTACCAGGTATTCATAATGGCCTGTTCTGGTATTAAACGCAGTTTTCCACTCATCGCCCTCCTTAATGCGCACGAGATTGTATGCCCCTCTCAAGTCAAGCTTTGTGAAAACTCCCTTGAGGCGGTCAAATAACTCTGTAATCAATGGAATTGGGTAGGCATTCTTAATCATGACACGATTGAGACCCCTATAATCTATACAAGGTCTCAGTTCACCGCTCTTCTTCTTCACAAAGAAGAAACCAGCACCAGCAGGAGACGAGGATTTGCGGATGAAACCTCGAGAGTGCGTCAGCAACATACTCCTCCATGGCTTTATCCTCCAAGACCGACAAAGCACAAACCTGGCCACGAGGAGGTATGGCACCAGGTTGAAGGTCAATTGCGCAATCATAAGACCGGTGTGGAAGCAAACTACTGGCTTGACCTTTATCAAAGACATCACTAAAATCGCGGTACTCCTCCAGCAGGAAGGGGAGTGAAGAGGTGCACAGGACCTTGGATACCTTCAGGAAGCATGTCTCACTGCATTGTGGTGACCAGGAGAGAACTTCAGCACGGAGCCAATCAAAAGAGGGGTTGTGCCTCTGTAACCAAGGATAACCAATAACCAGCGGAAACCTGGCTGAGGAAATAACTTGGAATTGGATTATCTCGTGTTGAAGAGCCCCTACGACCATGGACAACGGAACCGTCTCATGAGTCACATGGGCAGGCTGTAAAGGTTTCCCGTCAAGAGCCTCAATGGCAAGTGGAGTGTCACGCAGCTGCAGCGGAATTGAGTGCTGCAAAACAAATGCAGCATCAATGAACAGGCCTGCAGCCCCAGAGTCGATTAGAGCCTGTATCTCGATGGACGACTCAGCCCAAGAAAGGGTGACCGAAACCAAGGGCTTATCCTTCTGGATAACTGGGGATAAAACAACGCCATCTAAGGTCTGTTCATGACAGGACCTCAAGGTTCGGGCGTTCCCTGGACAGGAAGGACAAGACTTCAAAAAGTGACCTGCCTGGCCACAATAAAGGCACAATCTCTCCTTCCTCCTATAGGCTCTCTCATCCGCAGAGAGACACGTGAAGCCCAGGTGCATGGGTTTGTCTTCACTGACTGACTCGGTACCAGGAGCTTAGGAGGTGAGGGAGGCATGGGTGGGACTACAAAGCTCAGAGGCAAACGTACAGGAGGCTTCCGCAAGTGCTCCTTAAGAGAAAGTCTTTCTCTGAGTCTGGAGTCAATGAGGATGGCAAAAGAGATCAAGCTCTCCAGCTCAGTGGGTATATCTCGGGCTGCTATCTTATCCTTGATGGGATCCGAGAGACCATGAGAAAAAGCAGCCACGAGGGCCTCATTGTTCCAAGCAACCTCTGCTGCCAGAGTACGGAATTCAATGGCGTAGTGAGCAACAGTTCTCGTACTCTGTTTGATGGACTTGAGGCACTTGGCAGCAGAAGCGGAGCGTGCGGGAACGTCAAATACCCTTTTAAAGGAGGCCACAAACTGAGGGTAATTCAAGACAACAGGTTTTTGCATCTCCCATAGAGGGTTAGCCCAGGCCAAGGCTCTCTCAGAAAGCAAACATATCACGAAACCTACTTTGCTTCTGTCCCTGGGAAACGCCTGGGGCAGCATCTCGAAGTATATCTCAACCTGATTGAGAAACCCTCTGCATTGAACTGGATCGCCCCCAAATCGCTGGGGAAGCAGAGCAGAACCAGACATACCTCCTATAGAGGTAATACTCGAGGCGGGTGCCTGCACAGAGACTGGCGCAGCAGCAGGGGCGGCCTGCGACTCAGGTTGTACCGAAGCAGCCACAGTGGGGGATTCCAGGTGAGCCATGCGACTTAGGAGCGTTTGTAACGCCATGGCAAACTGATCCATGCGGTGAACTTGCTCATCCAATCTGGAAAAAATACTACCAACAAGTGGATTGACTGTATCTTCTGAATTCATGGCCTTCGCCTACTGTCAGAAACCATGAATTAGACCGAGACAGAAGTACAATTAAATCACACTTGTTTATTAATAAAACTAAAAAGGTAAATAGAGTAAGCGTATTCAAAGCATAGCCAGAGTCCAGTAATCGGATCGAGTAGTCAGCCAGTCCAGAGTTCAATAACCAGATCGGGTAATCAGCCAGGCCAGAAGTCAGGGATCCAAGTGGAGCAACAACAAGCAGGATAAGGAGCCAGAAGGGATGTCAGCAAGCCAGTCTTTAAACAGAACCGCAGGAGATGGTTGCTTGTGATGTGACCAAGGCGAAGCCAGATATGAAGTGAGCTGGACAACTTTAAGTAGGCAGGTCAGACGGGCTGGATAAGGAACAGCTGGTAACTGTGGAGAGAGATGAGAGCTGGCAATTAGCCGACAGCTGAGCAGCCATCCCAGAGAAGGAAGGGCTAAGCCAGCCCTGACAGGGCCCCATTGTTGGTGTCATTGGGAGAAATTGTGCCCACCATTGGTGTCATTGGGAGGAATTGTGCCCCATGATTGGTGTCATTGGGAGGAATTGTGCCCCATCATTGGTGTCATTGGGTGGAGTTGTGCCCCTTCATTGGTTTCAGTGGGAGGAATTATGCTCCAGTGTTGGTATCAGTGGATGAAATTGTGCCCCAAGGGCCAGATAAAAGCAAGCCAAGGGCTGCATCTGGCCCTTGGCCCGCAGTTTGGAGACCACTGCTCTAATCATATCCCCGGTATTTAACGTCAAAGTACCGATGTATAAGGATGGCGGTTGGTCTGGAAGTGGTTATTACTGATTCCATGGACTTAAAAATAAGACATGGGATATAAAAGGGAGCGTGCCAAAAAAATATACAGAAGTTTGGAAAGTAGTATCATTTTCACCAAGTTGATACATCCCAGTCAGAGTTAGTGAATCGGAGGGTCTATTGAGGAATCGGGAGCTCAATGTTGAAGAACGACAAATAGCAGTTGTAGTGAAGCTGAAAGGACTGTTACGTTTGAGGAACTGATAAAGACTGTTGCCATAGGAGACAGAATCCCTGTATGTTCAGATGCGGTGCCTTGCTGGGGCCTTTCCCTGCACAGCAGTTTTCCTACTGAAGTCTCGGAGTCTGCCAATTGAAGCTATAACTGCCTAAAGGTGTCCTAGCCCTAGAACTCTTTCCTCCAAAAATACAAAAAGGACTGTCAAAATAAATAAAACCTCTTTTACATCCAAGAAGTGTCTGACGCCCAATGACTTTCACCATCTTTGCACCCACTATGCTTCACAACCCACTACATATTGAGGGATGCCAGCTATCTATGGCCTTGGAGGTCCTCATTAGACTGGACAAGGCCAGAGACCTTGCTACAGTTGGAACATGTACATTTTTTAAGTGTAACTCCAGCCAAAAAATTTGTTTTTAGGATTTGGATAGCATAGGGAAGGGTTAACTGCCCATGCAATGGTGTGGGATTGCTGATAGGTCTATAGGTGGCAGCACGCAGTGAGCACCAAAATGGCCACCAGGCGGTTTCCAGGACCTGTGTGACGTCACGCTGCCTCCGTTCTTATGTACAAGTCTTATGTAAGTCAGATGATAATAATTTGGGGAACTTCCTGTACTGATGTTTACATACAGACCCTCCCCCTTTACTCCAGGATTTTTTCCTTTACACCATACTAACATATAAAAGGAGGAGCAGCTGAACACTGCTTCTCAAACCATGGATTTTATATGCACAGCTTGAGATGGTATGTATAAAAATTAACACATTTTATTGGATATACATTAAAATACATCATATAAAAAGGGGGAAGTGATAAAAGAAGCACCCTCCATCTAACAAAGAGTCAACAGGTACCCAATCATATGACATGGAGACAAAAAAATAAAAAAAGTCACGGTATATTGAAAAGTGCAAAGAGATCCACCAGTAGGGTCAATGTTCAATTGGATACATTAGTATGCTGCTGGTGTGTTGCTCCATATTCAAACATCAACGCGTTTCACAAGATATGCTTGCTTCTTCAGGACTGATTCGGTGGTTGCTGAATGACTTTGGATGCAGAGGAGAGTATGGCAAAGACCAGAAAGGAGGGATGACATCAGTGCTGGGACAAGGTCACCTAGAGCCCAGGGCAAACATGCCAAATTGCGCCCCCCCCAATTGTGTCAGCAAAACCCTCCCCCCACAAAAAATAATTGACTGCGAATGTAGCGCCGGGCTCCTGAAGAGCACGCGCTATGTTTTGTACATTTCGTTTTTCCTCTAAGACCATAGTTGGGTGTTGGAGTTGGGGCTGAACTGTACTATGTTCTGCCTGGTCATAGGTGTAGGTGACACCTTTGACAGGCATTGGAACGCAGTCTGGTTGGACGCATTGGGTACCAATCTCTCTCTCTGAGCCAATCAGCGGGTGTGTTGTCTCGCTGTGTATTCTGGGAGAGGGTACTTAAGGTGCTGAGATCACATAAGTTCTGGGGTTCCGGTCCAGAAGTATGTGCTGACTCCATAGTCCTGGTCCTCCTGACCAGCCCCCAGGGGCCCTCATGACCTGGGGTGCGGATCCATCCATTTCTGAGTCTCTGGGCTGGCTAGCCCGAGGCACAGTAACTGGAAGGAGGGTTCTGAGGTGGTCCGGTGCCGTCTCGGGTTTGGAGAGGCCCAACAACTGAGAACACAACTAGGTGAGGACTCTTCAGAGGAGGGCCATGCACGAGGCTGGCTGCTCGGTAAGAGCCTGGAAGCTGAGCTGAAAGGACACCGAGTGAATCCGCATTCTTACGGTATCGCAGGACCAGCTGAAAGATACTGGTGCCATAAGAGAGTTCCTAATTCCATCCTTCGGTTACAACTAAGTTTCTGTGAGAGACTTTCTGATTTGTTCTAAAGTTCTACAACCAAGTCTGTGGCAGAGACTTTTCTAAGCTTAAATCTCTTGTCGGCTGCTAAATTCACTAAAAGGGGATTTATCCGGTAGTTGAAATATCCAGTTGCGAATGGCTATTCCCTGGATCACCTAGAGCAGTGATGGTGAACCTTGGCACCCTAGATGTTTTGGAACTACATTTCCCATGATGCTCAGCTACACTGCAGAGTGCTAGAGCATCATGGAAAATGTAGTTCCAAAACATCTGGGGTGCCAAAGTTCACCATCACTGACCTAGAGAGAGACATTTCAAGTGCCAGCAGTTCCAAGAGTACCTGAGCTTTCCTACCCATCCCCTCTATTCCCTACTGAGAGGCTGTGTTCTGTTCAGCGTTCTTTGCAAATAAAAATTCCTAAAGGGATTCAAGTGTCGGTCTCTACAGTTTATTGGGCCATCAACCGCGGGAACTCCCTAGACAAGAACGAGGTGGAGAAGGTATCGGTAAGCCCAACAAAACCAGCCACTTCTTCGGGGGGTCAGTGCTACACTAATCTGCATGCTCACCCTCTAACCACCCAGATCAAATCCTCTCTCTCCCCATATGCCCCCAGCACAACCCCCCCCCCCAATAAATAAATAAATATTCCCCCTCCTAGCACAAATCCTGTACCCCTCAACTTTCCCCTCCAAACACAATCCCCTACCCACTCTAACCCCCCTTCCAGCACAAATTCCCCTCCCCCAATCCCCTATCCTAGTACAAATCTCCCACCACAAATTTCCCCTCCTAGCACAAATACACCCAATCACTCCTACCAGCACAACCCCCCCCCCCCCCAAAAAAAAACCCTAGCATATTACTTCTATAGCACAAATTCCCCCTCTTACCACAAATCCTCTTCACCCACCCCAAATCTCCCCAAATTAGCAATCCTAGCACACCTCCCCAAGTCTGCCCTTCTAAAACAATTCTTAACCCCTGCCACCACCCAAATTCCCCCTCCCAACACAAATCCCCTCCCCTCCAATATCCTTGTGGTGCCGCCCCACCCCACATAATAGCACAGTGCCCAGGGCAGCCTCCCCTCCAGCCCACCCCTTGTCCTGGCCCTGGATGACACACATGGGGGGCATAAACAAGGAAAGGAGACGCTGGGAGAGCGGAGATCTCCCAATAAAGGGGAAAACCCTCTAGATATAACCACAGGAGCCAGCCAATAAATATCTCTCAGGGTGTGCATGTATATTGCTGCATTATCGATCAGATACCAAAGTCTGACTAAAGGAGGCTAGGTGTAGCGCAAAAGGAGTGCGATAGTGAAAACGTATATGAAGTCACTTGGTGGAGAACACAGGCCGCCCCACAACTAAATACATCAGGGTGACGCCCCCCCCCCGTTTGTTTTTTTTTACATCCGATCTAACGAGAGTCCCGTTTAACGATGTTTTCTGAATATCCGTAAATTCGTGAATTTGTAAATTTGTAAATTTCTAAATTCGGAAATTCAAAAATCAGAAAGTCTGAAATAATAACTATTAAATTATAGGTATTGGCACTCATGGGCACTGATAGGCAGCACTGATGGGCACTATGGCGGCTCTGATAGGATATGATGAGGTTGCACTGATATGTGGCACTGATAGGCCAAACTAATGTGCACTGAGGCGGCACTGATGGGAATTGATGAGGTGGCACTGATGGGCACTAATAGGTGGCACTGGCAGGCATCACTAATGGGCACTGAAAGGCATCACTGATGGGCACTGAAAGGCAACAATGATGGGCATTGACAGGCATCACTGATGGGTACTGATAGGCATCACTGACAGACATCACTGATGGGTACTGACAGGCATCACCGATTGGTACTGACAAGGATCACTGATGAGCACTAACAGGCAGCACTCATGGGCACTGATAGGTGGCACTGACAGGCATCACTGATGGGTATTGATAGGCATCCCTGATGGGTATTGACAGGCATTGCTGATGGGTTCTGACAGGCATCACTGATTGGTACTGACAAGGATCACTGATGAACACTAACAGGCAGCACTCATGGGCACTGATAGGTGGCACTGACCGGCATCACTGATGAGTATTGACAGGCATCCCTGATGGGTACTGATAGGCATCACTGATGGGTATTGACAGGCATCGCTGATGGGTACCGACAGGCATCGCTGATGGGTACTGACAGGCATCGCTGATGGGTATTGACAGGCATCACTGATGGGTACTGACAAGGATCACTGATGAGCACTAACAGGCAGCACTCATGGGCACTGATAGGTGGCACCGACAGGCATCACTGATGAACACTGACAGGAATCACTGATGGGCACTGACAGGCATCACCAATAGGCATCACTGATGAGCACTGATAGGCATCACTGATGGGTATTGACAGGCATCACTGATGGGTACTGACAAGGATCACCGATGAGCACTAACAGGCAGCACTCATGGGCACTGATAGGTGGCACCGACAGGCATCACTGAGCACTGACAGGCATCACTGATGAACACTGACAGGCATCACTGACAGGCATCACTGATGGGTACTGACAAGGATCACTGATGAGCACTAACAGGCAGCACTCACGGGCACTGACCGGCATCACTGATGGGTATTGACAGGCATCCCTGATGGG
This sequence comes from Lithobates pipiens, assembly GCF_037356315.1. Taxonomy (NCBI): domain Eukaryota; kingdom Metazoa; phylum Chordata; class Amphibia; order Anura; family Ranidae; genus Lithobates; species Lithobates pipiens. The sequence goes on from NW_027507903.1 coordinate 3,192,461, forward strand.
TATTGACAGGCATCACTGATGGGTACTGACAGGCATCACTGATGGGTATTGACAGGCATCGCTGATGGGTACTGACAGGCATCACCATAGGCATCACTGATGGGTACTGACAGGCATACCTGATGGATATTGACAGGTATCGCTGATGGGTACTGACAGGCATACCTGATGGATATTGACAGGTATCGCTGATGGGTACTGACAGGCATACCTGATGGATATTGACAGGCATCGCTGATGGGTACTGACAGGCATCGCTGATGGGTACTGACAGGCATACCTGATGGATATTGACAGGCATCGCTGATGGGTACTGACAGGCACCACTGATGGGTACTGACAGGCATTACTAATGGGTATTGACAGGCATCGCTGATGAGTACTGACAAGGATCACAGATGAGCACTAACAGGCAGCACTGACAGGCATCACTGATGAACACTGATAGGCATCACTGATGAGCATTGACAGACATCACTGATGGGCACCGATAGGCATCACTGATGAGCACTGACAGGCATCACTGTATGAGCACTGACAGGATCACTGTATGAGCACTGACAGGCATCACTGGTGAGCACAGACAGGCATCACTGGTGAGCACTGACAGGCATTACTGATGAGCACTGGCAGGCATCACTGTATGAGCACTGACAGGCATCACTGATGGGCACTGACAGGCATCACCGATAGGCATCACTGGTGGACACTGACAGGCATCACTAGTGGGCACTGTTGGGGCTGCCCTGATTATCAGTGTAGATGTCCCCTGTGTGGATTTTCCAGTGATAGATTCTCCTCTCCTCACTCTCAGTGTGAGGAGAGGAATGCCAATAACCGGCAAATCCTATTTACACCGTGATCAGCTGTCATTGGACACACCTGGTCAAGAGCTGCTGTGATTGGCTCTTTACCGATATCAGTGATCTGAAGGACGCAGTGATTACAGATGGGTGCCGCAGGGGGAGTGCGGGAGGCGTGGATACAGGGGGACATCCATAGAAGCCCTCACTCCCGGTGTTCTGGCAGATAGTATCCTGCCATCATATAGCGTCAGCCCCGTACTGCGCATGCCCCGTACGGGGCAGAAGAAGCTTCGGAAAATCTCCGAAGATGAACGGCGCCTGCGCCGTGAGTGGAGGAGGTAGCCCCACCATCCAAGCGGACATAGGGTTGTGAAAATTAGAGGGCTTCCGGCTCGGCCTCGCTGCGCTCAGCTCTTTTTTATTCCTACTCTATGCCCACTTGGATGGTGGGGATAGAACCTGGACTCACAGCGCAGGCGCCGTTCATCCTCGGCTATTTTCGGAATCTGTGTTGCTTTGTACTGCGCATTCGCAGTACACAGCAGACACTATCTGATGGGGGACCTTATATGATGGGACACCGGCAATGTGAGCCCTGCTCCATCTTTCGGCTATAGGTTGCATAAACAAAACAAAGAAAGGGTCCCCAGAGGTCATCAGTAAAGAAGGGGGATGGGCGACACCTTGAAGGATGTCACCATGTGGGGGGTCCAGGTATGGCAGGGGGTGCAGGAAGAAGTGTATACTGATATCCTGTAATTTGGTTCAAATTCAGACACAGCCTGGTGGAGATGAGGAAGATTTTTCTGTGTGGAAATAATTTCCGCCCTTACTTCCGCCTGCCCTGATGGGCTCAGCGACCACTTCCTGGAATCCAGTGCAGTAAGCCACGCCCCCAGGAGACTGACAGCGCGGCCATGACAACGATTGCGGAACTGCTCCGCGCATGCGCAGAGCTCCTACTCGCTCTTTTTTTTTCCCTGCTGCTACTCAACTCAACTTTAGGGCGGAGTTCACCCGACCCCGTGAGCCAATCGGTGCTTTGTGAACCCGGGCGCCCCGCCCTTGCTGTGCAAGTGCCGCCCCGTCCCCGGGTCAGCAGGTTAGGCGGCGCGGTGTGCGGGGAGATCGGTGATCTGTAGGCCGGACATGGTCGGGTTCGGAGCCCCGAGGCGGACGGGCCGCCTCCCGCCCTTCGTCCTGGTGGTGCTGCTGGCGGTGATCGGCCTGCTGGCCTTCAATTACTGGAGCGTCTCCTCCCGGCAGGCCGCCCTCCTGGAGGAGCTCTCCGCTCTGCAGGAACAAGTCCAGCGGACGGAGGTGGCCCGGAGCCGGCTGGAGAAGAGGCACTCCGACCTGATGGTCCAATCCGAGAGCGGGAGGAGGCAGCTGGAGCAACGGCTGGGAGAGTACCGGAGCGTGGAGGAGAGGCTGCAGGTCCGGGAGACCGAGGCCCAGAGGTGCGAGGGTGACAGGGTGAGTACCTACCTACCCCCATCTACCTCCCTACCCCCATATACCTACCTACCGAGGCCCAGAGGTGCGAGGGTGACAGGGTGAGTACCTCCCTACCCCCATATACCTACCGAGGCCCAGAGGTGCGAGGGTGACAGCGTGAGTACCTACCTACCCATCTACCCCCATATACCTACCGAGAGACCGAGGTGCGAGGGCGACAGGGTGAGTACCTACCCCCATATACTTACCCCTACCTACCCCCATATACCTACCGAGGCCCAGAGGTGCGAGGGCGACAGGGTACCTATCTACCCCTACCTGCTGACCGAGGCCCAGAGGTGCGAGGGCGACAGGGTACCTATCTACCCCTACCTGCTGACCGAGGCCCAGAGGTGCGAGGGCGACAGGGTGAGTACCCGCCCACCCCTACCTACCGAGGTGCAAGGGCAACAGGGTGAGTACCTACCTACCCACCTCTACCTACCGAGGTGCGAGGGGGAGCGGGTGAGTACCTACCTCTACCGACCGAGGCCCAGAGGTGCAAGGGGGGACAGGGTGAGTACCTACCCACCGAGAGACCGAAGCCCAGAGGTTCTGCCTACCTACCCCCATACACCTACCGACCGAGGCCCAGAGGTGCGAGGGGGATCGGGTGAGTACCTACCTACCCCCATATACCTACCAAGAGACCAAGGCCCAGACGTGCGAGGGGGATGCGGGTGAGTACCTACCTACCCATACCTACCTACCGAGGACCAGAGGTGTGAAGGGGACAGGGTGAGTACCTATCTACCTACCGAGAGACTGAGGCCCAGAGGTGCGAGGGGGAGCAGGTGAGTACATACCTATATACACCCACCTACCTACCGAGAGACCGAGCCCCGGAGGTGTGAGGGGGAGCGGGTGAGTACCTACCTACCCACCCCCCCCCCCTTTACCTACCTACTGAGAGACCCAGGCCCAGAGGTGCGGGGGGGGGGGGGTGAGGAATGGGAGTATTGGGGGCTGGTATGGGGCCCAGCATTGGTGTCGACGGCAGTAGTAACGACCCCCGGCACTGGCAGAAGTAAGGACCCCCGGCACTGGCAGTAGTAAGGACCCCCGGCACTGGCAGTAGTAAGGACCCCCGGCACTGGCGGCATTGGTGACGTTCAGTCAGGTCTGGTGTATATACATTGCTGCAGGCTGGTCCGATGTATAGGACTTCTATTCTGTATGTCTCAGGCTGTGTATTGGAGTTCAGGAAGCGGAGCTTAGGAGCAAATCAGCGTCAGTGCTGAACACATGACCAGTCCACTACAATCGGACACGCCGTGTATTGTGATAAGCCCGCCACATACTAGCAGATACGGCAGCCATAGGGATTTGTTCCTCATCACATCCACACACCAAGAACCCCAACTCTTATATTTATTGTCCCTTTTAACCACTTACGGGACCCCCCCAGCCCCCCGCTGTGATTGTACGCAGCAGGAGTCGGTGTCAGCAAGTCCCGGCCAATGAGTCACAGCCGGGACCTGCTGATCGGCTTTGTCCAATCACAGCCCAGAGCTCTGTACTGAGGGAATAACCTGTCAGTCAGAGACCAGTTAGCAAAATCAACACACATTTAACACATGATTGCCCCTAGATGTCAAGTGTCATTAGTACAGTGACAGTGCATATTATCATCACTGATTACTGTATTAGTGTCACTGGTGATGTGATGTTGGTGTCAGATTGGCAGCCGCACAATCTCAGTTCTATTATAAGTCGCTGATTGGATCCCCTGCAGATTATGTAAGTTTTGCCCACTTACATAGAAATGAAGGGTCTATCATTTTTATCATAGGTGTATTTTATATGACGGAGACCAAAAATCCAGAAAAAACAAATGTTATAAATGGAGTTGCAGTTCAGTGAGTAAAATAAGTATTTGATCCCCCCCCCAAGCAAAACACGACTTTGTAGTTGGTGGAGAAACCCTTGTTGGCGATCACAGAGGTCAGATGTTTCTTGTAGGTGGTGATGAGGTTCGCACATCTCAGGAGGGATTTTGCTCCTCTCTTCTTTACAGATCTTCTCTAAATCCTGAAGGTTTCTTGGCTGTCTCTTGGCAACTCGAAGTTTCAGCTCCCTCCATACATTTTCTATAGGATTAAGGTCTGGAGACTGGCTAGGCCACTCCATGACCTTCATGTGCCTCTTCTTGAGCCACTCCTTTGTTTCCTTGGCGGTATGTTTTGGGTCATTGTCATGCTGGAAGACCCATCCACGACCCATCTTCAGTGTTCTGGCTGAGGGAAGGAGGTTCTCATCCAAGATTTTACAATACATGGCCCCGTCCATTGGCCCTTCAATGTGGCAAAGTCGGCCTGTAGCTTTAGCAGAGAAACAGCCCCAAAGCATCAAGTTCCCACCTCCATGTGTGACTGTAGGGATTGTGATCTTGGGGTCATAGTCGGCATTTGTCCTCCACTAAACACGGCGAGTCACGTTAATGTCAAAGAGATCAATTTTGGTCTCACCTGAGCACAGCACTTTCTCCTGATCCTTCTCTGAATCATTTAGATGTTCATTGGCAAACTTCAGATGGACCTGTACATGTGTCTTCTGGAGGAGGAGGATCTTGCAGGTGTTTGTAAGATTTCAATCCATGGCGGAGTATTGTGTTACCAATGGTTTGTTCGGTGACTGTGGTCCCAACTGCCTTGAGATCATTCACAACAAGCTCCTCCCGTGTAGTTCTGGGCGGATCTCTCACTTTTCTCATAACCATCCTCACCCCATGAGGAGAAACCTTCCATGGAGCTCCAGACCGAGGGGCGATTGATGGTTATCTTGTATTTCTTCCATTTGTGAATAATCGCTCCAACTGTTGTCACCCTCTCACCAAGCTTTTTGCTGATGTAGCCCATTCCAGCCTTGTGCAGGTCTCCAATCTTCTCCCCGACGTCCTCTGACAGATCTTTGGTCTTCCCCATGATGGTGAGGATTGGAGGGAAGAGATTCTGTGGACGGGTGTCTTTTATACACATAACGAGTTGTGGTTAGGAGAACCTTCTTACATTGACAGGACTACCCTGTGTACCACATGAGCACCTACTGTAGCCAGTCTGTGGGGGGCAGAATTATTGTTGGTTGGTAGGGGGATCAAATACTTATTTTACTCACTGAACTGCCACTCCATTTATAACATTTGTATTGTGTTTATTTATTTTTTTTCTGGATTTTTGGTCGATCTTCTGTCTCTATCATATAAAATACACCTATGATAAAAAATTATAGAACCTTCATTTCTTTGTAAGTGGGCAAACGTACACAATCTTTTAAATCAAAAATATGTAGCAGAATTTTTGCCTAATTTTATGGGAAAATTTGATATTATTATTATTATTATTATTATTATTATTATTATTTTTTTTTTTTTTATTGGAAACTAAAAAATGTGTGTGTGTTTTTTTTATTTTATTTTTTTCCCCTCTTGTTTATCACAAAAAAAAAACGAAAATAAAAATAAATTTTTAAAAAAAAGCAGAGTTGATCAAATACCACCAAAAGAAAGCTCTATTTGTGTGGAAAATATATAAATTTATTTTGGGTTCAGTATTGCATGACTGCGCAATTGTTGGCTAAAGTAGCGCACTGCTGAATAGCTAAAAAAAAAAAAATATATAAGTGTGTGTGTGTGTATATATATATATGTATATATGTATGTATGTGTGTGTATATATATATATATATATATATATATATATATATATATATATATATATATATATATATATATATATATATATATATATATATATATATTATATGTATGTGGATATACATCATCCATAGAATACAAAGCTTCCTATGAATGGATGAGCAGCGCTGTGCCCAGTCCAACTCAATTTTGCTGTGGCAATGGGACTGGGAAGTTCTCATCTCCCTTCCGGAACGCAGAGCTCTACACTGTGTAGCTTTGGCCACATACAGGTCACACAGCACACCTGTTAGTGCAGTAACTAGACTACTTGGGCCGAACAAACTATTTAAAGGGACAGTAAACATGGAGTTTGGCTTCAAAGCTCGGGGGACTCGGGTATTTGAAAGAGCATAAATAATCCACTGCTTTTATTGTCAGGTTTTTTTGTTGGTGAAAAAAAGCTGCAGATTATTTATGCTCTTTCAAACGTCTGAAAGTGACCTGAGCTTCGTGTTTTATTTATTTGTTGGATAATCCCTTAGGCCCCTTTCACACATGCGGATGGTATGTCCGTATTTCATCCATCCGTTTGCGGATGAAATACGGGCATACATGCATCCCTATGGGATAGCGGGTGTCTGCAGATGAACATCCGCAGACACCCGATTTCCTCCCCCAACAGTCCGATTCTGCAGACGGAGGAAAATCCTATTTTTCTATCCGTCTGCAGAGCAGATCGGATGAGCACGGACACATGATCCGTGCTCATCCGATCCCCATAGAGGAGAGCGGAGAGCTGACAGTGTGCGGAGACCACCCTGTCTGCAGCCGGCTCAGCGGGGACAACGGAGCGATCCCCGCTGAGCGAGCGGATCATCACGGGGCGGATCATTACTGATCCGCCCCGTGTGAAAGAGGCCTAACAGTGTGCGTCTCGTACTTTTATTTTTCCTATGTGTGTTAGGATCAACTATTACTTCTTGCTAGATGGAAGAGTAGATGTGTGTGTATGTATATATATATTGTTAGGAAATTCCCTTGTGATCAGTAAAAAAAACATCAGGTGTTCTGAGAAGCAGACAATTTATTTCTGATGTGGCCCACAGCAGGGAGACATGCTTACAGGACGAAAGCTGAAGAAAAAGTCTCAACAAAAGAAAGTGTTCCGCCCTCACATATCCCACAAGAATAACATCTCTGTGCTTCTATTGGCTGAGGGAACATAAATAACGTGTCATGGCACAGGCTGGCACTTTATAAGCTATACATATTCCCGTACATTCTTAGGCTATCATATTTAGTTAAATCTAATCATCCTACTTACTATGGAGTTAATTAGGACAAAACAATACAATGAGTTAATACAATAATGTGCTCAGAAGTAAGCTTTTTAACAAATCAGTCTCAGGACTATTGTTTTTCTAATAGTCACACAATAAACATTTAAAACTTTTCTAACAAATATATATATATATATATATATATATATATATATATTATTTTTTTTATTTATTTTTTTGCCCCTCACATTTGTGTAAATCTTTTCTTCCTCCATGCCCATAGAAGAAAAAATTTACAAAATGTGAGGGGAGGGGGTACTTATTTTTGTGAGATACAGAGTGTGTGTGTGTGTGTGTGTGTGTATATATGCCAAGCTGCAGTTTCCAAAGCAAGCAAAGTCGTTTCTTGTATAAGAGAAATATGGACTTCAGAGAGATGTTATTAGTAAGACCTCATCTGGAATATGCAGTTCAGTTTTGGGCTTCAGTTCTCAAAAAGGATATCGGGGAACTGGAGAAAGTGCAGAGAAGAGCAACCAAACTGATAAGAGGCATGGAGGAGCTCAGCTACGAGGAAAGATTGGAGGCACTGAATTTATTCTCTCTGGAGAAGAGATTAAGGAGGGGGATATGATCTCCATGTATAAATACATAAGGGGTCCATATAGTGAACTTGGTGTTGCGTTATTAACTTTAATGTCATCAGAGGACAAGGGGGCGCTCTTGGAAAATGTGGAATAGACTCCCTGCAGAGGTGGTTCTGGCCAGCTCAGTGGATTGCTTTAAGAAAGGCCTGGATACTTTCCTGAATGTACATAATATAACTGGGTACTGACATTTATAGGTAAAGTTGATCCGGGGAAAATCTGATTTGCCTCTCGGGGATCAGGAAGGAATTTTCTCAAATCGCCTTTCAGGACAACCCCGGAGAGAGTGTAGCTCCACCTTGCAATCAGGAAACACATGCCCACTTTAAAAACACCTCCTCCTCCTCCATGGCTTCAGTTATTGTGTTTCCTCCTTGGAGGAAGCATGTGCCTGAACCAGGGAGAGCTACACTCTCTGCAGGGGAGTAAGGCTTACCTTTTGTTGCAGGTTGTTTCTCTTTGACCCCCAGCAGCATCTCCACGGGGAGAGGACTCCTGGAGCTCCTGGTCCCGCCATCTCACGGGAGTAAGGACCCTCGGAGTGCCGGCGTCGGGTGCCCGGTGTCCGCTTGTTAGCGCAGGGAGGGCTCTGTTGCTGGCGGAGGCCGCTGCAGGTCAGCGGCATGGCTCCGTTTTCGGCGCCGGGTCCCGGGCGGCGACGGCGTCGTTCACGGTGACGCGCGGGCGCTCTGAGGGGGCGTGGCGCCGTGGTTCAGCGCCTGGAACGCAGGGGTCATGGGGCGGGTCAGGTGACCGTGTGCTTCCGCTTCCGGCCGGCCTTGATGACGCGGCGGCCGGGAAAATTTAAAATGAGAGCTGTTTGTAAAATAGCTGCCTCACTCAAACGATGGAAGAGTGCAAGCCAGCTATGGCGGAGACAGGCGCCCCCAGCACCGGTCCAGCCCAGGTACGTAAGGTGCACTGGCACCCTCTGCTTTACTGTGGGTATGTCTTTGTTTGTTCCCCCCTCTTGGGGGCCTGTCGCTGCAGGTCAGAGGTGGACTTCGCTCTGACCTTTTGCAGCCTAGTTCTGGGGTCTCACTAGTAGGTCTGTTTGGTGGTGGGTCTCTGCACTGGCTTGGTGTTAAGCAACTGGTTGTTGAGAGCTTTTAGTGAATTAAACCTGTATGTCGTTTCAGGAAAAATCACTAGGAAAAGCTAGACCAGGTCAGAGAAAATGTCCTTCTTGCAAAACCCCCCTCAGAGATTCATGGCAGAAGGCAATGTGCAGAAATTGTATCAGAGAATTGGTGGAAGAGGAAACATCTCAACAATATAAGGATTTGTTTTCTTCGGTTAAAGAGCTGACAAACTCTTTGAGTTCAGTCAAGTCCATCCTGATACAAAACCCTCCCGCACAGACCGAGCCTCAGAACTTACCGCCCAGCCCCAGGGCGTCGTCATCCAGACAGGTGGAAACTGAAGAGTCTGGAGACGAAGGGGGTAGTACTCTCATCTCCTTCAGGGATTCTGAGGAGGAGGAAGAGGAAGAAGATAGCAGGGGCTCCAAATTCAAGCTATCACTAGAGGAAGTAGATGATATTTTAAAAGCAATCTACACTACTCTAGAAATTCAGGAAGAAAAAGTACAACTGTCAGTTCATGACAAAATGTACCAGGGGTTGGACGAAACAAAACGGCGAGTTTTTCCTGTCCACAGGGTCCTCTCAGACTCAGTGAGAAAGGAGTGGAAGGACCCAGAAAAAGCCCCTTTCTTCTCTAAAGCTCTCAAAAGAAGGTTTCCCTTCGAAGATAAGGACTCAGAGGTTTGGAACAAGAAACCCAGAGTCGATGCAGCTTTCTCGCAGGTATCCAGACGAACGGATCTAGCCTTTGAAGATATGGGGATCCTTAAAGACCCAATGGACAAAAAAGCTGACTCCATCCTTAAAAAAGCTTGGGATGCTGCGTCAGTCAGTCTAAAACCAGCAATGGCAGCTACGGTGGTGGCCAGGAATCTGGAATGTTGGGTAGAGAAGCTGAAGAGCCATATTGAGGCGGGGACACCCCGCAAGGATCTCTTAGAGTCCTTTCCACTGATCCTGAATGCAGTCAAATACATGGCGGATGCATCAGCAGAATCAGTTAAACTGGCCGCTAGGTCTTCGGCTCTTGTAAATTCAGCCAGGAGAGCAGTTTGGCTGAAAACATGGTCTGGGGACACTGCCTCTAAGGTCAAGCTGTGTGGTCTTCCCTTCTCGGGTGACTTGCTCTTTGGTCCTGATTTAGAGTCTGTGCTGGATAGAACAGCCGATAAAAAGAAGGCTTTTCCAGTTAAGAAAAAGCAGATTGCTAAAAAGAATTTTCGTGCTTTTCAGCAGTCCCATAAAAAAGACCAGGAGCACAAGAGCAGATGGGGTTCACAGAAGGGCAAAGGCAGGGGTGGAGTCCTCTTTAGATCTCCCCCAGAGCAGTCCCCTAAGAACAAGTGACAATATCTCCCCAGTGGGGGGGAGACTGTCAGCTTTTCGCGAACAATGGGACAGGCTGTCTCCAAATCTGTTCGTGAAGAGCGTTGTCGATCAGGGGTACAGGTTGGAGTTTTCAGAACTACCCCCGAGCAGGTTTTATGTGACAACATTGCCAAGGGATCAGGAGAAGGCCTCTGCAATGAAGCTGTTGTTACAGGAGCTGATACAGCAAGAGGTTCTGATTCAAGTCCCAGTAAACCAGCAGGGCGGGGGTTTTTATTCACATATTTTTCTGGTGAAAAAACCCTCAGGGAAGTACCGTCTAATCCTGAATCTGAAATTCCTGAACAGGTTCATTCGGTACAAACATTTCAGGATGGATACAATTTTCTCCATCACAAAGCTGTTGACCCCAGAATGCTTCATGGCATCCCTGGACCTAAGGGATGCCTACCTTCATATACCAATTCATCAGGCATCGCAGCAGTTCCTGCGCCTGGCATTGAAGGTAGGGAGTTCGGTATGGCACCTCCAATTCAGGGCTCTGCCGTTCGGACTCTCGTCCTCTCCCAGGGTCTTTACGAAGATTATGGCAGAGGCTTTGGAACCCCTGAAATTGAAGGGGATTCCAGTTGTTCCTTATCTGGACGACCTTTTGTTTTTTGCAGACTCCAGGGAGCAGGTCCTAGTCAATCTCCAGAGGGCCCAGTCTCACCTCGAGGGCCTGGGATGGCTTCTAAACCTAGAGAAGTCAATCCTGACCCCCTCACAGGAAATGAAATTTCTGGGGTATACATTAAATTCGATTCTCCAGAAAGTTTTCCTGCCGTTGGAAAAACAGGAAAAGTTACAGCTAGCTGTACAGCGGATACAGAGCAACCAGACAGTCTCAGTCAGGATGGCTATGGCAGTTCTGGGCCTGCTTACGGCAGCAATCCCGGCTGTTCAGTGGGCCAGGTTCCATTCCAGACCCCTTCAGAGGGAGGTTCTGTCAAGCTGGTCCCATCAGGATCCTTTGGAAAAACAGCTAAAAATTTCGTCAAAGACGAAAAGGGCTCTTTGGTGGTGGAGAGACCAGGCAAACCTCTCAAGGGGCCTGGTGTGGACCTTTCCTGTGGACAAGCGCCTTACTACAGACGCAAGTGCCTGGGGCTGGGGAGCCCATCTGGATGGTCAGACATCTCAGGGGGTCTGGTCCAAACAGGAAGCTCAAAGATCATCCAACTGGAGGGAGTTGAAGGCGATCTTTCTGGGTTTAGTGGCATTTCAGCAGAGTTTGAGAGGCCACCATGTTCAGGTGTTGTCAGACAACACAACAGCGGTTACCTACATTATGAAGCAAGGGGGAACCAGAAGCAGGAGCTTGATGGAGCTGGCCAATCTGTTGTTAGCCTGGGCAGAACAGAACACAGCCTCACTATCGGCAGTGCATCTGAAGGGCTCTCAGAATTTGTTTGCGGACCTCCTAAGCAGGCGCAAATTGCTAGAGGCAGAATGGAGTCTGAATCAGGAAGTGTTCCTGATGATCTCCGAGGCCTGGGGGGTTCCTCAGGTAGACCTTTTTGCCAGCCAGCAGAACTCAAAGGTGGACAGATTCTTTTCTCTTCACCGAGGAGATGCAGCAATAGGGTTGGATGCATTCGCTCACCCCTGGCATTACCAGCTGTGCTATGCCTTTCCCCCCTTTCCTCTAATTCCACTAGTACTGAGGAAATTCAGGGAAGAAAGGACAGACTTAATACTAGTCACTCCTTTTTGGCCAAAAAGACCCTGGTTCGCGGGTCTTCGAAACCTAGCCTCGAAGCCCCCATGGAGGTTACCACTCAGAAAAGATCTGTTATCCCAGGGGACAGTAAGTCATCCAGAAGTGGAACTCCTGCAGCTAACCGCCTGGTTTCTGAGGAGGACCTGTTAAAGGCTAAAGGTCTCTCAGATAAAGTAGTAAAGACCCTGCTGTCCAGTAGGAAGGCAGTTACACAGGCAATTTACATGAAGGTCTGGAAAAAGTTCAACTCCTGGTGCAGTTCTAGAGAACTCAAGGTCAAGAGCACGGTGTCAGTCTTGGAGTTTCTCCATGAAGGAATGGAGAAGGGTCTCGCAGCCAGTACCCTGAAGACTCAGGTGGCTGCCTTATCAGTTTTCTTTGAAAAGACTTTATCTAAAGAAACTTTAATTTCTAGATTTTTTAGGGCTCTTGCTCGAAATAGACCAGTAGCCCTTAAAGACTTTCCCAGTTGGGATTTGTCTACAGTTTTACAGGGTCTCTCGGGAGCACCGTTTGAACCCTTACAGGAAGCTTCTTTGCAGAAGGTGGTTTTAAAAACAATCTTTTTGGTGGCCATCACCTCGGCCAGGAGAGTCAGCGAGCTCCAAGCTCTAGCTATTACAGAACCCTTCCTTAGAATTTATCAGGACAGGGTGGTACTGAGGACGGATCCAGCATTCCTACCGAAAGTATCCTCAACTTTCCATCGATCACAGGAAATAGTGTTACCTACATTCTCTGCAAGCCCAGTAAATGCAGGAGAGGAAGTTTTTCACACATTGGATGTGAGAAGATGTCTTTTACAGTTTCTGAAAGTTACTAAAGAATTTAGAAAATCAAACGCCCTCTTTGTGATATTTTCTGGATCACGCAAGGGGGAGAAAGCTTCTAAAAGTACGCTGGGTAGGTGGCTTAAGTTGGCTATAACAGAAGCCTATAAAGCAAAAGGAGAAATACCTCCCTCAGGTATTGCTGCCCACTCTACTAGATCCACGGCAGTTTCCTGGGCTGAAAGGGCCGGTGCCACGCCTGAACAAATCTGCAAGGCTGCCACTTGGTCCAGTTATTCGACATTTCTCCGGCATTACCGGTTAGATCTACTGTCTGCAGCAGATCAGGCCTTCGGCAGGAAGGTACTGCAGGCAGTAGTCCCGCCCTAGGGTAAGTTTCTCGGTTATCCTCTCCGGGGTTGTCCTGAAAGGCGATTTGAGAAAGACTCAGTTAGACTTACCGGTGACGGTATTTCTAAGAGCCTTTCAGGACAACCGTTACTTCCCTCCCTAGGTTATGCTTAGTAAATGTATTAAGTTCTACCATGGTGTTGTGCTTTCTGTGCTTTGTTTTCCAGCGTCGGAAGGCCACAATAACTGAAGCCATGGAGGAGGAGGAGGTGTTTTTAAAGTGGGCATGTGTTTCCTGATTGCAAGGTGGAGCTACACTCTCTCCGGGGTTGTCCTGAAAGGCTCTTAGAAATACCGTCACCGGTAAGTCTAACTGAGTCTTTTTCACTGACTGGACCATGGTCTGCTGGGGTGTTTTTCACCTTCCTCTGGATCAACTGTGGGTATAGAATTGTGTATATGGGATTGTATTATATGTGTGTGTGTGGTGTGTGTGTGTGTGTGTGTGTGTGTGTTTTTGGTTTAACTAGATGGATTTTTTTTTTTTTTTTTTTGTTATTTAATCTAATTCACCCACTTATTTTTTTTTTTTTTTATTTTACTGCTCCAGCTCCCCAGGGGACAAAGTCCATTTTAGATTACACAGAAATGTATTCATTCCGATGCGTAAACTTTACCTATACAATGGGGTTGATTTATGGAAGGCAAATACACTTTTTATTCTCACCCATTTTTCCCAGAGATTAGTAAATGTGAAGTTCTGCTGATTTAATCTCCAATCACGTGCAAAAATGTTTTATCTTTTATTTTATTTTTTCCTTGCACGTGATTCTATAGAAGGTGAACCTTTACCACCTTGACCTTTTTACTAAGACAAATTGTGCACTTTTAGCTAGTCTGTTTGCTTTGAGTAAATCCATCTCAATGTATAAGTAAGTTTACACATCGGAATGAATACATTCCAGACTAACCACTTCAGTTGCAGAAGATTTTATCCCCCCATCTTTTGCAATCTGCACTGTTACTTTAACTGACAATTGCGTGGCCAAACAATTTTTTTTAATTTTTTTTATCTTTCTCTGGTGGTATTTGATCACACAACCCAAACCCCCCCCCCCCCCCCCCCCCCCCCCCCGGCCTTTTTAAATTTTTTTTTTTTTTTTTTTGGGGGGTGGACTATATTTTACTTTCTGCTATAATACACATATAATAAAAAAAAAGTAAAAAATCTTATTTCTTCATCAATTTAGGCCAATATGTATTCTGCTACATGTGTTTAGTGTGGGGGAAAAAAAAAAAAAAAAAAAAAAAAAAACTTCAATAAGTATATTGATTGGTTTGTGCAAAAGTTATTGTGTCTACAAACTATGGGGTATATTTATGTCATCTTTATTTCTACTAGTAATGGCGGTGATCAGCTACTTTATTTTTTTCGGGAGCGCAACATTGCGGCGGACAATACCCTTTTGCACCTCCCTTTCTTTAATGTGTTCAGTACTTTTTTTTTTTTTCCCTGTCGTTCCAATGTGATATATTTTTTTTTTTTTGGGGGGACCAGTTTCACCAATAGTGATCAGTGCTAAACATATGCACTGTCGCTGCACTAATGACACTGGCTGGGAAGAGGTTAACATTGGGCAATCAAAGGGTTAAATGTGTTCCTTGGGATTGCTTGCTAACTGTGTGGGGGAGGTGCTTTGACTGGGGGAAGACAGATCTGTTTTTCTGCTTAGCAGGAGCACAAGATCTCCATCTTCCCCTCTGAGAGAATGTCGGTCTGCCTTGTTTACACAGGCAGACCACCGTTCTGCCTCTCTCAGGAGAGAACTGCAGGTGCGGGCGAACATTGGGACCGCCGGACCCACTGATTGTCTCCCACTGTGTCCTGTCACAGCGGTAGTGGGTCTCCGGGGGGCGCTCGCCCTAGACCCGGAAGAAGCTGCAACCTACAATCTTTCTTTCTGTCTTCATACCTGGGGGTCAGATTTGGGCTTTTACTGACTGAAGTGGCTTGTTTACAATTGCGGCAAGGACTGCGCCTCCTCTGAAATGCAATCCATTCTCAGATCACTTTTCAGAGGTGTTTGATAGGTGGTGAGGATGTGATCTGTCACTTCCTTACTGCCTGCTCTAACCCCTCCCCCTCCCCCCTCCCCAAATGCTGCAGCACAATCCAATTCACTTTAATGGGTTGTGTTCGGCGGGTGCTTTTTGCCTGCTCAACACAATGCAGTATAAATTCTGCCCCAGCTGTGTTATACCTGCCTGCTGTGTGCAGTTCCCGCCCAGCTTATTGTAAAAATTAAGGCTGGGCGGTACTTTGCTTGCCCCCCTGAGAGGACGTCAGTCTTGCTGCCCGGTTGGTGCAGCCTCACCTGTACCCCTCACCAGTGTACCCCCCCCCCCCCCCCCGGTCGATGCTATCTCGTCTGTGTCCCCTGGTTGGTGCCGCCTCACCAGTGCCGTTCAGCCAGTCACAGCAGCCTCACCAGTGCCCCCCCCCGCTGTCAATGTTATCCGGTCTGTGCCCCCCCCCCAGTTGGTGCCACCTCACCAGTGCTATCTGGTCGTTGCTGCCTCACCAGTGCCTTCCGGCCAGTTGCAGCAGCCTCACCAGTGCCCCCCGGTCGGTGCTACCTCACCAGTACCCCCTGGTCGATGCTATGCGGTCTGTGCCCCCTTACCAGTGCCATCCAGTTGCACAGCCTCATCAGTGCCCCCCGGTCGGTGCTACCTCACCAGTACCCCCTGGTCGATGCTATGCGGTTGGTGCCGCCTCACCAGTACCATCCGGTCAATGCAGCCTCACCACTTCCTCCCCCAGTTAGTGCTGCCTCACCATTGCCGAAGAAAATTACTTATTTGCAATCTTTTTTTTTTTTTTTTTTTTTGTTTTTGTTTTTGTTTAGCAAAAGATAAAAAAAAATAAAAATCTCGGTCTCAAAAAAACGATAAAGGTTTTATATTGTTAGTGTTGCATGACCACGCAGTTTGTTATTTAAAATGTGATAACGCTGAAAACTAAATTGGCCTGGGCAGGAGGGGGGGGGGGGGTGGGGGTTATAAGTGTCTGGTATTGGGGTTGTTTAGGAGGAGCGGTTGGAGGAAGGGGGTTACCCCCCAAAACAAAGGCGCTCTAACTTATAATCAGCTAACAGGGAGATTCTGCTCCCTGGGAAGGGAGTGGATTAATGAGAATCCCTGGCGTATTGTCATATTTGAAGTGGTGATCTCTGGGCCGGTATTATCGGTTCCCGCACATTGCCGGGCGCCCTACTTTACATAAGATAATAGCTTCAGTGCTTGTCGGTTGGTGATAAATGGGTCAGATACCTTCATACATACGGCTCAGGCTGGGCAGAGGCAGATTCTGGGTTCGGTTTAATTGTTCCTGTGGAGTTAATTTTCGGTGAGGCGTGCGTTATTTTCCCAGTATACAGCATTGTGCGACTCTGACAGTCTGCGTTTCATCTCTTTGATTTAGATGAGTATGTGAATACATCACAACCTAAAACATCTCGTATTTATCACCTCATGTCGTGTTCATCATTCTGGCATTTAGGGGTGGGTGTAATACTTGAGTGGATTTGCACTTAATTATAGCACCATTTAGTAGAGCTGCACGATTCTGGGAAAAATGGGAATCACGATTCTTTTGCTTAGAATGAAGATCACGATTCTCTCTCAATTCTCAAAAAACAGTTTTATTAGAAAAATTTACAGGCAGAGTGTTGGCTAGAGTGTTGGCTAGAGTGTTGGCTAGAGTGTTGGCTAGAGTGTTGGCTAGAGTGTTGGCTAGAGTGTTGGCTAGAGTGTTGGCTAGAGTGTTGGCTAGAGTGTTGGCTAGAGTGTTGGCTAGAGTGTTGGCTAGAGTGTTGGCTAGAGTGTTGGCTAGTTACTGCAGGGTATGGAAGGATGGCTGCTTCCATGGGAGAGAGGAACCGGCGTCATGACATGATGCCGGTTTGTTTACAAGTAATCGCTCCGTCGGAGCGATCACAGTGTAAACAGCCTGGGTGTAGAAAGATGGCCGCCGCTTCGGAGCTAGGCCAAAGCAGCGGCCTTTCCTAGGGCCGAGACCACGGAGCGCTACGCGGATCGCGGTATGTGCCGATCCGAGCGGGGTGACCCGTTCAGATCACAGATCGGTGACGATCCGTTGCACCCCTACTGCTGTGTATAGCAGTGCGCACTCACACTGCTGTTTCCCGGCCACTGTACCCGCCCACAAGCAGGCAGCGGGCATGCCACATCGCACGCTCCAATGACTGACGTCAGTTCCGGGGGCTGACGTCAGTTCCGATATCCGCCATTTGCGTTCCACGCTGGTTACGCGGAACCGGCGGCACTAAAAGAAAATCACGGGTCGCCCAGAACTTAGATCGCGTGGGGGGGTGAATCGAGATCGCAATCGTTTCGCGATTAATCGCGGACCTCTACCATTTAGCGCTTTGCTAACCAGAAATATGGAAACATTTAGTGTGAGGTCTCATTTACATGTGGTGCCCGGAGCTCTGTGATCAGTAGAGCCGGGAATTCCAGAGGTTGCTGAAAGTACCCGCTCTACATACATGCCACAGTGTTGTGTGTGTGTGTGTGTGTGTGTGGGGGGTGTTTTTTTTTTTTTTTTTTTTTTTTTTTTTACAGATTCTCTTTAAATGATTTAATTATAGATGACAATTGTGGAAGGGCTCATATTTAAATGTCTTTAATAGGGTGTGTGTAGTTTATATAGCAGTAAGGTGTTGATCAGGTTATTTGTTACTCATTTTTAAGCAGTACATGACACAGCGGTGTGAGACATCCAGTTCAAAGAGCAAGTAAATGAAATTGATTGAAGTGTAACTGACCTGAAGCTAAATCCAGAGATGAGCGACGTTTTAATCCACCACTAGACTGGACTTTCAGGATTTAAAGTGTTTGTTACCCCTAAAATTATTATAATGCCACATGTGTCTATAAAGACTTAACTCGAAGAGTAACACCCCCCCCCCCCAGCCTTATTACAGGCTCATATTTTTTACTCAAAATTCCACAAACAATCCCCCATAATGACAACGTAAAAGAACAATGTTTCTTTGAAATCTTTGCATATTTATTTAAAAATAAAAAAATCCCAATGCGCACAAGTATCACGGGCTCCTCCCATGCGCACAAGTATCACGGGCTCCTCCCATGCGCACAAGTATCACGGCTCCTCCCATGCGCACAAGTATCACAGCCTTTGCTCAATACTTTGGTGAAGCTCCTTTGGCACCAATTACAGCCTCCAGTCTTGGTGAGTATGATGCTACAAGCTCGGCACACCTAGTTTTGGGCAGTTTCTCTTATTCTTCTTTGCAGGACCTCTCAAGCTCCATCAGGTTGGATGGGGAGTGACGGTGCACGGACATTTTCAGATCTCTCCAGAGATGTTCAATTGGGTTCAAGTCTGGGCTCTGGCTGGGCCACTCAAGGACATTCACAGAGTTGTCCTATAGCCACTCCTTTATCTTTGGCTGTGAGCTTAGGGTGGTTGTCCTGTTGGAAGATGAATCTTTGCCCAGTCTGATGTTCAGAGCACTCTGAAGGAGGTTTTCATCAAGGATGTCTCTGTACAATGCTGCATTCATCTTTTCCTCGATCTTGACTAGTCTCCCAGTTCCTGCAACTGAAAAACATCCCCACAGCATGATGCTGCCACCACCATGCTTCATTGTAGGAATGGTATTGGCCAGGTGATGAGCGGTGCCTGGTTTCCTCCAGACACGACGCTTGCCATTCAGGCCAAAGAGTTCAATCTTTGTTTCATCAGACCAGAGAATTTTGTTTCTCATGATCTGAGAGTCCTTCAGGTGGCTTTTGGCAAACTCCAGATGGGCTGTCATGTGCCTTTTACTGAGGAGTGGCTTTCGTCTGGCCACTCTACCATACAGGCCTGATTGGTGGAGAGCTGCAGAGATGGTTGTTCTTCTGGAAGGTTCTCCTCTCTCCACAGAGAAACACTGGAGCTCTGTCAGAGTGACCATCGGGTTCTTGGTCACCTCCCTGACTAAGGCTCTTCTCCCCCGATCACTCAGTTTGGCCGGGCGGCCGCTCTAGGAGGAGTCCTGGTGGTTCCAAACTTCTTCCATTTACAGATGATGGAGGCCACTGTGCTCATTGGGACCTTCAATACTGCAGAAACTATTCTGTACCCTTCCCCGATCTGTGCCTCCATACAATCCTCTCTGAGTTCTACAGACAATTCCTTGGACTTCATGGCTTGGTTTGTGCTCTGACATGCACTGTTACCTGTGGGACCTTCTATAGACAGGTGTGTGCCTCTCCAAATCATGTCCAATCAACTGAATTTAACACGAGTGGACTCTAAGGGTCCTTTCACACGGGGCGGATCAGTTCTGATCCGCCCCGTGGATATCCGTTTGCTCAGCGGGGATCACTCCGTCGATCCCCGCTGAGCAGGGAGATGACAGGTCTGTCTCTGCACACTGCGCAGGGACGGACCTGTCACAGCGCCGCTCTCCCCTATGGGAGATCGGATGACGACGGACCGCAGTGCCCGTCGTCATCCGATCCGCAGACGGATGGAAAAATAGGTTTTTCCTCCGTTACACTTTTTCGGATCGGAGCGGGTCGGATGTCAGCGGACATGTCACCGCTGACATCCGACGCTCCATAGAGCTCTATGGAGCACCCGTTCAGGTCCACCTGAAAAACTGACAGGCGGGCCTGAACGGGACGTCAGTGTGAAAGGGGCCTAAGTTGTAGAAACATCTCAAGGATGATCAGTGAGGAGGCACCTGTGATCAATGAGTGTCATGGCAAAGGCTTTGATACTTATGTACATGGGATTCCCCCCCCCCCCCCTTTTTATTTTTTTATTTTTAATAAATTTGCAAAGATTTCAAACAAACTTCTTTCCAGTTGTCCTCATGGGGGATTGTGTTTAGTATTTTGAGGAAAATAATGAATTTAATCCATTTTGGAATAGGGCTGTAACATTAGAGCTTAACTTTTAACACATTTTGTTAATACTTTCCGGATGCACGGTGTGTATATATAGCAGGGGTTATAACTAGGAATGTGTGTGTGTGTGTGTGTGTGTGTGTGTGTGTGTTATATATATATATATATATATATCTCTCTCTATCCACTTTTTAGTTCTGTTGGTGTCACAAAACTGACACATTTTTTTACTTTTCCAAACTGATTAGAGGAAGTATGGCGGTAGATCCGTGCTGGCAGAAAGATTCAAAATAATAATGCCTCTTTCAATTTTGCCAAAACAATGCTACACTTGTGGCTGATCGACATCAAACCCCGATCTATTTTATTCTTGGGCGGCAATAGGACACAGCAAAAGGAATAGTCCATGGGGCAGCAATAGGGCACAGTACAAAGAATAGTGCACAGTACAAGGAATAGTCCATGGGCAGTAATATGGCACAGGGCAGCAATATGGCACAATACAAGGAATAGTCCACGGGGCAGCAATATAGCACAGCACAAGGAATAGTCCACGGGGCAGCAATAGGGCACAGCAGAAGGAATAGTCCACGGGGCAGCAATAAGGCACAACACAAGGAATGGTCCACGGGGCAGCAATAGAGGGCGCAGCGCAAGGAGTAGTCCACGGGGCAGCAATAGAGGGCGCAGCGCAAGGAGTAGTCCACGGGGCAGCAATAGAGGGCGCAGCGCAAGGAGTAGTCCACGGGGCAGCAATAGAGGGCGCAGCGCAAGGAGTAGTCCACGGGGCAGCAATAGAGGGCGCAGCGCAAGTAGTCCACGGGGCAGCAATAGAGGGCGCAGCGCAAGGAGTAGTCCACGGGGCAGCAATAGAGGGCACAGCACAAGGATAGTGCAAGGGGCAGCAATAGGGCACAGCAGGTAAAAATGATGCAGAAAGGTTCAGGGACTCTCACTGGGAAGAATAGTGTGCTGTGCCCGCCGATCCGCCTGTGGAAGGAAGTCTGCGGCCAGCATGATGGAATCCATGTACCGGCCACAGCAAGGGTTCAGACTGTCTGGCACCTCGTACACGGGGGGGATTGGGGAAATGCGGGAGCCGTGTCCAAGCTGTCATGTTCTCCCTGCATGTATGCGGTGTTGGGGGTGCCGGGACACTTATTTTGGGGTTCTTATGTTGAGTTTGGGATGTTGGCTCCTCTACCAAACCACTTGATGTAAAAAGCACATTGTACTCTCCTTGGTTCATAGAGAAGCCTTTTGACAGGTAGAATATTCTTCATACAGTATGTGTATTTTTAACTGTATTTTGCTTTTTTTTTGCCCCGGGAGTTCCCCTTCTAATATCTGCCTCTTAGGATTTTATAGGAAAGGAATTCACTTTTCTGTGAGTTCTATTTGGATTCAGGTTTTGGGCTCCTCTTTGAACCTTGGCTCACCACGGACTGTAGGCACCTGGAAGGCACGTGGTTTGGTGGAATAATCTTCTATGATGATTTTGCTTCTTTAGCTTTAATAAGGGAATTTGTGTTGAGCTGGAAGAGCCTTTCGTATTGATAAATGGCAGCATGCGATGTGTGATCAGAGGGCCGGCCCCATCCTAACCGTCTTCATATTTCTGCCTTGTTTTCAGGAGAAGCTGCTGGCCAACGTGTCGCAACAGATGGCAGACATCAGTCGCTTAAAGGGTAAGACAAACACACACATGCCACCCAGTGCGGGCGCACAGATGGATCAGAAGCCACCCTCCGTCTATACAATTGT
This sequence comes from Lithobates pipiens, assembly GCF_037356315.1. Classification (NCBI taxonomy): domain Eukaryota; kingdom Metazoa; phylum Chordata; class Amphibia; order Anura; family Ranidae; genus Lithobates; species Lithobates pipiens. The sequence continues at coordinate 3,214,334 of NW_027507903.1, forward strand.
TTTCAGCTGGACCGGTCTTCCAATACGGCGGTGTTGACGAGATTACAGATCGCTGCTGCGCTAATTACATTACACACACGTTTTCCAATCTTATCAAAGGCGCCAATCGCCAACCTAGTGCAATAGTATGTAGATAAATGTGGTCTCAGCCAGCACCACTCCCCTTGACTTGTTTCGCCCTGTTCACCAGGGCTTGGTCCACGAGGTGGGCATTTTCCAACATGCACGAATATTGCCAAAAGTATTGGGACACCTGCCACTATTATCTATCTAAGTGTGAGGTACTAAAAAAAAAAAAAAAACCCCCAAGAAAGATCCATACTATCCTCGCTGTGATGCTGCAGCTGTCCCCCGCTGACACTAATCCTTAAAACTGAGCGATCACATGACCACCGATCGCTCATTTATCAGTCAGCTCTGAGCAGAGAGCAGTGACTTGTCAGCCACCATGTTTGGGGGGGGTTCTAAGGAATTCTCTAGCAACAAATACCGATTGTTACTTGTAAACAAATGTGCCAGGAAAAAGCCAGGGGGTCAAGTGTTAAAAAGACGTACCGTTTAATTTTTTATCACCATAGTCAATTTATTTACGCAACAATGAATGAGCTGAAAATACACTATATTACCAAAAGTATTGGGACACCTGCCTTTATACACACATGAACTTTAATGGCATCCCAGTCTTAGTCCGGAGGGTTCAATATTGAGTTGGCCCTTTGTAGCTATAAAAAGCTTCAACTCTTCTGGGAAGGCCGTCCACAAGGTTTAGGAGATGTGTCTATGGGAATGTCTGATCGTTCTTCCAGAAGAGCATTTGTGAGGTCAGGTGCTGATGTTGGCCGAAGAAGTCCTGGCTCGCAGTCTCCACTCTAATTCATCCCAAAGGTGTTATAGCTGGTTGAGGTCAGGACTCTGTGCCAGTCAAGTTCCTCCACCCCAAACTCGCTTATCCATGTCTTTTATGGACCTTGCTTTGTGCACTGGTCCAAATCATTTGGTGTGGTGGGGGGGGGGGGAGATCCCTGTCAATCCCTGTCCATCCCTGTCCATCCCAGACTATGGATATGTGAGTGACCATCATTCTTTAATTTTTACACAAGTGTTTGCATATAGAAGGGGTCCCCAAACTTTCTAAGGAAAGGGCCAGTCTACTGTCCCTCAGACCGGCCGGACTGTGGCCATTGGGAGTAAACCATGCCTGATATTTAGTATTGGGGGATAAATGGTGTCAAAGGGAGGAATAGTGCCCCGTTGTTGGGGTCGGTGGGAGGAATAGTGCCCCGTTGTTGGGGTCGGTGGGAGGAATAGTGCCCCGTTGTTGGGGTCGGTGGGAGGAATAGTGCCCCGTTGTTGGGGTCGGTGGGAGGAATAGTGCCCCGTTGGGGTCGGTGGGAGGAATATTGCCCCGTTGTTGGGGTCGGTGGGAGGAATGGCGCCCCGTTGTGGGGGGTCGGTGGGAGGTATGGCGCCCCGTTGTGGGGGGTCGGTGGGAGGTATGGCGCCCCGTTGTGGGGGGTCGGTGGGAGGTATGGCGCCCCGTTGTGGGGGGTCGGTGGGAGGTATGGCGCCCCGTTGTGGGGGGTCGGTGGGAGGTATGGCGCCCCGTTGTGGGGGGTCGGTGGGAGGTATGGCGCCCCGTTGTGGGGGGTCGGTGGGAGGTATGGCGCCCCGTTGTGGGGGGTCGGTGGGAGGTATGGCGCCCCGTTGTGGGAAGTATGGCGCCCCGTTGTGGGGGGTCGGTGGGAGGTATGGCGCCCCGTTGTGGGGGGTCGGTGGGAGGACCAGTGCCCCACTGCGTGTTGTGTCCAAACTCTGGACTTCTTCAGTAGGTAGCCGGACAATGACACCAGCACACCTCTATAATGCTGCCTCTACATTGCTATGGTGGCCAGCTTGTAACCCACGTTGGCGTGGTTTTGGACTGCACGGATTGATTTTCATTTGTAGTTTAGGTGTAGTGTACATCCATCCTCAGTCTGCCAGTACAAATCGGTGGCAGATGGTGGCCGTACTCATATGTATGCAGACTTGATTGGCTACATGCGTACAGAGGTGTGTATGCATCTCCCTGAATACAGACCGCTTGCGTTTTTGGTGAGGCACATGTAGCCGATCGGATTGGCATCTGTTTTTGCATATTTGTATGTTTAAATCGGCCGTCGCTTGCCTTTTGATTAGTAGAAGGTGACTAAGACCCCTTTCACGCTGGGGTGTTTTAGCGCTAAAAATGGCGCCTGTAAAGCACCTGAAAATGCCTCATCTGCAGTCCCAGTGTGAAAACCCGAGTGGTGCCCTTATTATGTTAGAAAAAGTCTGCAAGCTGCATCTTTGGGGCGGTTTGTGAGTGGTGTATACGCCGCTCCTCCCCATTGGAGTGCATAGGCAACGATGCCAAGGTGCTTCAGCAGCAGCGCTACACGAGCGCTTTATAACCCCTTTTAACCTCTTCTAGGGGGGTTAAAAGCACCCCGCACCCGCCCGAATAGCATCGACAAAGCACCGCCGTAACGGCGGTAAAACAGCACTAAATATAGCGGCGCTTCACCGCTACTGCCCCAGTGTGAAAGAGCTCTAAATGATGACTGTACACTGCACCTGTCACTCCCAGCAGAGAAAATATGGCCATGTTTTATGCTATACAACCATTTGTGGCCGTGTGCATGAAGCTTTAGTATTTAGATGTTGGCCGAGCATAGGCCGCTGGATGGATTAGCAGGGAGGGGTGGAGGACACTGAGCAGAGGCCAGTGGAGGGATTGGCGGAGAGAGGTGGAGGACACGGAGCAGAGGCCATTGTAGGTATTGGCAGAAGGGTGGAAGATGCTGAGCAGAGGCCAGTGTAGGGATTGGCAGAGGGGTGGGGACACTGAGCAGAGGCCAGTGTAGGGAATGGCGGAGAGAGGTGGAAGATAATGAGCAGAGGTCAGTGTGGGGATTGGCAGAGGGGTGGAGGATGCTGAGCAGAGGCCAGTGTAGGGATTGGCAGAGGGGTGGAGGACGCTGAGCAGAGGCCAGTGTAGGGATTGGCAGAGGGGTGGAGGACGCTGAGCAGAGGCCAGTGTAGGGATTGGCAGGGAGGGGTGGAGGACGCTGAGCAGAGGCCAGTGTAGGGATTGGCAGGGAGGGGTGGAGGACGCTGAGCAGAGGCCAGTGTAGGGATTGGCAGGGAGGGGTGGAGGACGCTGAGCAGAGGCCAGTGGAGAGATTGCTCAGTGTCCTCCACCCCCCCCCCCCCCCCCCCCGCCAATCCCTCCACTGGCCTCTGCTCAGTATCCTCCACCCCTCCCTGGCAGAGGCCAGTGGAGGGATTGGCAGAGGGGTGGAGGACACTGAGCAGAGGCCAGTGTAGGGATTGGCAGGGAGGGGTGGAGGACGCTGAGCAGAGGCCAGTGGAGAGATTGCTCAGTGTCCTCCACCCCCCCCCCCCCGCCAATCCCTCCACTGGCCTCTGCTCAGTATCCTCCACCCCTCCCTGGCAGAGGCCAGTGGAGGGATTGGCAGAGGGGTGGAGGACGCTGAGCAGAGGCCAGTGTAGGGATTGGCAGGGAGGGGTGGAGAACACAATAATCAGAGGCCAGTGTAGGGATTGGCAGAGGGGTGAAGGACGCTGAGCAGAGGCCATTGTAGGGATTGGCAGGGAGGGGTGGAGGACGCTGAGCAGAGGCCATTGTAGGGATTGGCATGGAGGGGTGGAGGACGCTGAGCAGAAGCCAGTGTAGGGATTGGCAGGGAGGGGTGGAGGACAGGGGTAGAGGCCAGTGGAGAGATTGCCCAGTGTCCTCCACCCCTCCCGTGCCAATCCCTCCACTGCCCTCTGCTCGGTGTCCTCCACCCCTCCCTGCCAGAGGCCAGTGTAAGGATTGGCAGGGTGGGGTGGAGGACATTGAGCAGAGGCCAGTGCAGGGATTGGCAGGGAGGGGTGGAGGACATTGAGCAGAGGCCAGTGTAGGGATTGGCGGAGAGGGGTGGAGGGTTTGGCAGAGCGGGATGGAGGGTGCTGATCTGAGGCCGTTGAGGGATTGGCAGAGACGGTTAGAGGGCACTGAGCGGAGAGGTGGAGGACCCTAAACCATTGGCAAGGTGGATGAGTCTAATAAAAAATATCACAATAGACAGCAGAGTCCGACATAAATTGCAGGAGACCCAGTGAAGTGACTAAGCATGGACAGATCGGTCATTGTTAGCCTCTCCCGGTGATGGAATCCACAGGGTAATTACCACCCTATTTTATATAACAAACAAATGCTCTTGTTTCCATTAGCAACCAGATGCATTCTTTTTATTCATCACTTGCTATTATGGGACAGCTGGATTTATATGCCAACAAGAAACAATCTTCTTTTGAGAAGTTTTGTAAGAAAGGCCTTCTAGTCTGGAAGATTAATGGGTGTATTATACCCGGGAATTAGAAATACTACTGCTATAAGCCGAATCTGTCACCAGGTTATTTGTTCTATAAAGCCATGTTGGCACTCTTGCTAGTACGCATCAATAACAGTAATGGGCTGAAATATTCACCCTTTGTTTGGGAGAAAAATGCTGCTTCCTTCAGTGTAGGTCACATGATCATCATTGGCAAGTTCAGCTAATTGAAAGTGGAACTAAATTGTGTCTGAGCGCAACAACCTGAAAAGGCTTTTAATTCATTTTTTAATATTCAAAGCAAACGCCCCCATCCATCCATGTCTCAACGCTTTATTTTGCTGAGCAATCGCTTTGAAACCCCCTCCCCTTAGCATTTCTAGCTGCGCCCATCTTGAGTAAGGACAGGTGTGGGGGAAAAGGAACTACCAACCTCCCCCCCCTCATAGCCGGTCTGACGCACACCTGAAAAAAATACCGGCCTCCAACCTCCCCTCATAGCAGGTCCAACACACCTTAAAAAGATACCGCCCTCCAACCTCCCCTCATAGCAGGTCCAACACACCTGGAAAAGATTTTTTTCAAAAAGAACCAAAAACACTGCGCTATTCAAATGTGTAGACGGTATACAAACAGCAGCTAACACAACATCTAGGTGTACAAATGTGGCATAATAAATTTTGTGAAAAAACAGTGTAGCGCTTATTCGTTTTTACCACATTACAATGTGACCAATGTAATCAGTGCATACATTAGACTGTGCAAACAAATAAATACATTTAAACACTCTTTGCTATATATGATAATTAAAGCTAGAATGTCCAAACAAATATATAAAAAAATAGGAAAACAACGTGAAAACAAGTGAAAAAGTTCTCCAAATTTTCTGTGTATGATACGATGAAGTGAAAACAGTCCTACACCTTCTCCAAAGAATGATCGCACAATCACCGCATGAACCCTCCACCACATAAAATGGGGGGCTTACCAGATTTAATGGATCCTACTCAAAATTATATTTGGAGGATCATATATGCTTGTAGATATACATAGGCTTTTTCGGTGTTGTCCTTTTCTGGAAGACTTTCAAGTGTGGCTATTTCCTCTGCAGTATGTCTCCATCCACATAAATCATCATAGGTAATGGGATAGATATAAAAGAAGAAAGCAGGGACCACAATAGCGTAACTCCGTTTTTCGTTTCAAGTAATTTAATAAAAAATTATCAAACTCACGTGTACAAAGAACATAAGCGCTTTTTCAATAAAATCTCAGGCTGCAGAGATTTTATTGAAAAAGCGCTTATGTTCTTTGTACACGCGAGTTTGATAATTTTTTATTAAATTACTTGAAACGAAAAAAAATAAGTGTTGCTAGAATGTATTTATTTGTTTGCACAGTCTAATGTATGCACTGATTACATTGGTCACATTGTAATGTGGTAAAAAACGAATAAGCGCTACACTGTTTTTTCACAAAATTTATTACACCTGGAAAAGATACCGCCCTCATAGCAGGTCCAACACACCTGGAAAAGATACCGCCCTCCAACCTCCCATCATAGCAGATCCAACACACACCTGCAAAAGATACCGCCCTCCAACCTCCCCTCATAGCAGGTCCAACATACACCTGCAAAGATACCGCCCTCCAACCTCCCCTCATAGCAGGTCCAATACACACTCGCAAAAGATACCGCCCTCCAACCTCCCCTCATAGCAGGTCCAACACACACCTGCAAAAGATACCGCCCTCCAACCTCCCCTCATAGCAGGTCCAACACACACCTGCAAAAGATACCGCCCTCCAACCTCCCTCATAGCAGGTCCAACACACACCTGCAAAAGATACCGCCCTCCAACCTCCCCTCATAGCAGGTCCAATACACACCTGCAAAAGATACCGCCCTCCAACCTCCCCTCATAGCAGGTCCAACACACACCTGCAAAAGATACCGCCCTCCAACCTCCCCTCATAGCAGGTCCAACACACACCTGCAAAAGATACCGCCCTCCAACCTCCCCTCATAGCAGGTCCAACACACACCTGCAAAAGATACCGCCCTCCAACCTCCCCTCATAGCAGTTTCAACACACACCTGCAAAAGATACCGCCCTCCAACCTCCCCTCATAGCAGGTCCAACACACACCTGCAAAAGATACCGCCCTCCAACCTCCCCTCATAGCAGGTCCAACACACACCTGCAAAAGATACCGCCCTCCAACCTCCCCTCATAGCAGGTCCAACACACACCTGCAAAAGATACCGCCCTCCAACCTCCCCTCATAGCAGGTCCAACACACACCTGCAAAAGATACCGCCATCCAACCTCCCCTCATAGCAGGTCCAACACACCTGCAAAAATTACTACCGCCCTCCAACCTCCCCTCATAGCTGGTCAACAGACATCTGCAAAAAAAAACTACCGCCCTCCAACCTCCCCTCATAGCAGTCCCGATGCACAACTGCGGGAGAAAGGACTACCTACATCTAACCTTCCATAGGCGGCCTGACATACACCTGCAGAAAAGATACTGTAGCACTCCTGGTGGTGAAGAAAGGTGCTGATGAGAATCTTTCAAGAGAGTGATGACATAGAGGACACTCCAGTGATTATGGCTTGACTTGGAAATCCCTTTTTCCTCATGTTCACTAGCAAATCATCCTCTGATCCCTCCCCCTCACCACCTAGTTTAAAATTTCTTCCAATCTTTTGGCAAACTTTACTCCCCAAAAAGCTGCACCCCTCCCATTTAAGTGCAGTCCATCCCTGCTATAGAGACGCTAAACCGAACAAAAAATCAGCCCAGTTCTCATGAAGCCAAACTCCTACTCCCTGCACCAGTTCCTCGACCACTTGGTAAGCTCCCCGTTGCCTCTCTAATGTGGCTCGAGAGGTACAGGCAGTATTTCTGAAAATACTGCCTTGGAGGTCCTTTTCTTCAATATAGCTCCTAAGTCCCTGAAATAATTTTGTATGTTGCTCCATCTTCTTCTAACTTCGTCGTTAGTACCAATATGTACCATGACGGCTGGGTCCTCCCCAGCCCCATCCAACAATCTGTCCATGCAATCTACAATGCCCTGAACCCAAGCACCCGGTGATCGACATACTGTTCGGCGATAATGGTCTTTGTGACAGATTGCCCTCTCTGTCCCTCTAACAATTGAATCCCCTACCACCAGAATCTGTCTAACTTTTTCTGTAAGCTCGCCCCTATCTTCACTGGAGATGTTTCCATGACTCCCCTGGTAGTGTGGTGGGGTCTCAACGCGAGCGCCACGTTGTGGTGGGGTCTCAATGCGAGTGTAAAATGTAAATTTTTAAATTTAAATCCATTTCAATAGCCATTTGTGGACCAACCGCCCTCAATTTACTGTGGACAGGTGGCCCGTGCAGGCAAAGCACTGTACTGGTATGTCACTGCCTGCTAGGGTACACGTGTGTCTCCTGCCGACACCCGCTGTGATTGTACACAGTGGGAATCTGTCAGCAGATTCTGGCCAATGGATCATGGACCGGAGTTGCTGATCATCTGTGTCCAATCACAGCCTAGAGCTCTGTGCTGACAGTCAACAAAGGGCTTTGTACAGAAGGAATGATGGCTTTGTTCTCCCAAAGCAGGGAGTAGAAACAAAGATCTTGATTAAAAACCAGCTTAGAATGCACATGTTTCACGTTGTTAGGCGCACATTTAACCCCTTGATTGCCCCTAGATGTTAAACCCTTCCTGGCTAGTGTCACTAGTACAGTGACAGTGTATGTTATCAGCACTGATCACTGTATTGGTGTATTCCCACCCCCCCCCCCCCCCCCCCCAGCATCAATTAGTGTCAGATTGTCCGCTGCACTATCGCAGTCCCATTACAAGTTGCTGATCACCGCACTTGCTAGTACTTAAATGGCAATGGCAGGTACTGATGTCAATGTTTAATATATATGTAAAGTGCTGCGTAAATTGTTGGTGCTATAGAAGTACCTGTAATAAATAAAAAAAATAAAAAAATTCCAGTCTTTATTACATAAACCAATTAATATACCCTTATTGGGATTTTTTTAACAAATACATGTAGCAGAATAAAATTTATGAAGAAATAACTTTTTTTTTTTTTCTTTTTTTTTTCTTTTTTTTAATGGATAGGTTTTGTGTATAAAAAAAAAAAAAACCCATTTTTTATTTTTATTTTTTCCTAAATTTTCAGTCTTTTGTTTATATAATTAAAAAAAAAAAACCCCAGTTGTGGTCAAATGCTACCAAAAGAGAACTCTATATTTGTGTGAAAAAAAAAAATGATGTAAATTAAAGAGGGATTCCACCAAAAAAAAAAATATTAAAAGCCAGCAGCTATAAATACTACAGCTGCTGACTTTTAATAAATGGACACTCGCCTGTCCTGGGTTCCAGCGATGCCGAGGCCGATCGATCGCTCGGCTCTCGGCTGCTGTCGCCACCATTCTAGGTGAGGGAATCAGGAAGTGAAGCGAATCGGCTTCACTTCCTGGTTCCCTGCTGCGCATGCGCGAGCCGCGCCGCGCAATAGGAAATCTCCGCACTGTCACTGGGACCCGTGTGTGTCCCAGCAGACAGCGCGGCAGGACAGGAAATGGCGTAGACTCCCACGGGAGTCTATGCCCGGAAGTGGGTGAAAATACCTGTCTTTGACAGGTATCTCCACCCCCCTCCCCCCTGAAAGGTGCCAATTGTGACACCGGAGGGGGGGAGGGATCCGATCAGCGGAGGTTCCACTTTAGGGTGGAATCCCGCTTTAAATTTGTGTACAGTGTTGTATGACTGTTGCAGTTGTCATTTTAAAGTAGCGCAGTCCCGAACTGCATAAAATGCCCCGGTCATGAAAGGGGTAAGACCTTATGGGGGGCAAGTGGGTTCACAGCGCCAGCTACGTTGGCCTCCACCACTGAAGAGTCATCTGTATTGTGTTTATTTTTAATTTTTTTGCAGAACAATTAAATGAACTGCGTCAGGAATTCCTGCGACAGGAGGATCAGTTGCACGAGTACAAGAACAATTACACCTTGCTGCAGAAATCACAGAAGGAAGAGAGGTCGGGATTTAATCTTCAGGAGCTGTTTGCATTTGGAACGGTTATTTGTGCTGCACTGTATCCACTAATCTTCTGATGTTCACATTAGTCAACAGTGTACCAAACAGCTGGCCGATCAGAAGCGTGAATATGAAGAGAGCATTAGGAAGCTGCAGATGGCAAGCAAAGATAAGGTGAGCCAGATTCTGAAATGTCTGCCCATTGCAGTGATGGTGTGTCTCCGGCAGAAATATCAACTTCAAGCCAGGAAAATAGTTTATTTTTTATTTTTTGTTCTAAAGCTAAACCTTCTCTCTCTCCAATTTTTTTTTATTTTTTTATTTTCAGTAGAACTATAGACAACTTTTTTTTTATTTTATTTTTTTCTTTTTCATTGTGGTTGGAGACTTTAAGGTAAAAATGTTTAGGTATCAGCCCCCCGGCATATACTTACCTGAGCCCTCATTCGATCCAGCGCTGTGCATGTGTGCAGCTGTTCTCTCCCCTTACTGCCGGGTCTCACTGGCTTTGGGGGGGGGGGGGGGCACCGGGAGCCATTGACTCTCCCAGTGCTGTCAATCAAAGGCAGTAATGGGGAATGGGCCAAGTACCGCTGTCTGCGTCAGTGGATGAAGCAGTGAGTACCCCCATGGGAAGCGGCTTTCTGTAGGGGCACTGGACAGGGGCCAGGAGAGCTGGTGGGGGACATAAGAGGTTTGGGGGGCCGCTCTGTGCAAACCGTGCTGGCAATGGTTTACATAGTCACATATATGCGGCCATTCGGCGTTAAGGCTCTGCACGCCGAGAGGCTGCATATTTGTGTGTGTGTGTGTGTGTGTGTGTGTGTGTGTGTGTGTGTGTGTGTGTGTGGCCGGCGTTGAACCTCTTTTTCTCTCAGTCAGAGCTGTTTTAGCATTTCTTTGCACACGTTAAAATGCACATTTTAGACCTGAAGATTGGGTAAAACCCCGGAATATTATTATGCTCTGAAACCAGGACTCTGGAGACTAAAGTGGTGGTAGATGCAATTTTTTGTGCTACATGATGATAGAGCAACTGTTTATCATGATATTTTCAGTAACGAATACACGAAAGTTTAGGGCACAGAAGCACAATGGGATTCATTTACTGAAGGCAAATAGACTGATCACTTGCAAGTGCTGTTGCTTCAGAGATTAGTATAGGAGAGGAAGCTCTGCTGACTTCCATCTTCCATTCATGTGCAAGCAAAATGCTGTTTTTTTTTTTTTTTTTTTTTTTTCTCCTTGCATGTGATCGAGTAATCTTTGTAGTCTGGGGTTGATTTACTAAAAGCAAAAAACAAAGTTTTACCCAATTTGTGGTAAAATAGAGGTTGCGTTGAGTAAATGCATGCCAAACTTGTTGAGTCTTTAACCACTTAGGCCCCTTTCACACGGGACGGATCCGTGATGATCCGCTTGCTCAGCGGGGATCGCTCCGTTTATCTACGCTGAGCCGGCAGATGACGGGGCGGTCTCCGCACACTGTGCAGGGACCGCCCTGTCAGCTCTCCACTCTCCTCTATGGGGTATCGGATGAACATGGACCGTCTGTATGGGTTCATCCGATCTGCTCTGCAGACGGATAGAAAAATAGGGATTTTCCTCCGTGTGCAGAATCGGACAATAGCGGAGACGGACGATATCGGGTGTCTGCGGATGTTCATCTGCTGACACCCGCTATCCCATAGGAATGCATGTATGTCCGTATTTCATCCGCAAACGGATGGATGAAATACGGACATATCGTCCGCATGTGTGAAAGGGGTCTTAAGGACCGAGCCTCTTTTTGAGATTGTGTATGTATATATATATATATATATATCTCTCTCTCTATCTCTCTCTCTATCTCTCTCTCTATCTCTCTATCTATCTATCTCTCTATCTATCTCTCTATCTCTCTCTCTATCTATCTATCTCTCTCTCTATCTATCTCTCTATCTATCTCTCTATCTCTCTATCTCTCTATCTATCTCTCTATCTATCTATCTATCTCTCTATCTATCTCTCTATCTCTCTATATCTCCTCCTCTTAATTTAGAATAAGATAACAGTAAAGTTAGCCTATTTTTTATATTGTGAAATATAATGTTATGCTGAGTAAATTGATACCCAACATGTTGCGCTTCAAAGTCGCACCCGCTCGTGGAATGACGACAAACTTTATAGGCGATGTTTAACCACTTGACATCCACGCTATGGGCGAATGACAGCCACAGCACAGATGTGAATTCCCGGGAGGCCGTCGGTGCCCATGACTGCCGCTTCATCAGCGTACCCTTAGTTTTTATTTGGTCATTTTTATTTTTAACAAAAAATAAAAATCGCACAAGTGATGTAATACCACCAAAAGAAAGCTCTATTTGGGGGGGGGGGAAATGATAAAAATTTTAATATGGGTACAGTGTTGTATGATTGTGCAATTGTCATTCAAAGTCCGACAGCGATGAAAGCTGAAAATTGGTCTGGATAGGAGGGTGTTTAAGTGGCCAGTAAGCAAGTGGTTAAGAAATTCTACAGATTGCATGTTTTAAGTTAGAGGAGGTCTAGGGATAGAATTTATTGCTCACGATCTACCAATTGTGGCGATGCCTCACATGTGTGGTTTGAACAGTTTCCATATGCGGGCGCTACTCACATATAAGTGCGTTTCTGCGTGTGAGCTTGGTGGGATGGGGGTTATAAAGTGGTTCTAAACCTTTGTGTTTTTCCCCTTAATGCATTAAAGTGGTTGTAAACCCATGGGGGGGGGGGGGGGGGGAGAAGCAACCTGCAAGACAAAGGCATAACAAGCTAGTATGCATAGCATACTAGCTCATTATGAATAACTTACCTGAGAACGAAGCCCCCGAAGTGATCCCCCCATCTTCATGTCTGCCGCTGCCATGGATCCCGGAGTGACTTCCGGGTCTCGCTGCTCCGGCGCTGTGATTTGCAGGAGCCGACACTCGCGGCATATCACCGCAATCTGCAGCCTGCCCAGTGCGCCTGCACGGTGGCTGTCTTCGAGTAAATATTTCTTGGACCTACAGGTAAGCCTTAATCTAGGCTTACCTGTAGGTCAAAGTGGCTTGTAAGGGTTTACAACCACTTTGGGGGGGGGGGGGAGAAACACTTGGCAATGACCAGCCATATTTCCCTCGGCGGAGACGCACTGTCCCTCTCTGCACGGGCTTCTCGGCACTTGATTGGGATAACTTGATATCAGCTCAGCCATTGG
>NW_027507903.1:3227178-3288688 GCF_037356315.1 Lithobates pipiens
ATGTTTTTTTTCAATGAAAACATTAAAAAGAAAAAAAAATATTTGGTTTGGGAGTGAAAGGGTTCAAAAAATGAAAAAAAAACTGGTTTGGCAGTGAAAGGATTAAAAAAGGAAAACAAAATTATGGTTTTACAATGAAACATAAAAAAATGACTAAAAAACAAAGGTTTGGAAGTGAAAAGGTTAAAAAAACAGGAAAAAATTAGGGTTCTGTAGCGAAAACATTAAAAAGACAAATACAAAAAAAAACTGGGTTGGCAGTGAAAGGGTTAAAAAAATTGTTTTGCAGAAAAAATAAAAAATATGGTTTGGCAGTGAAAGGGTTAAAAATAAAAAAAATATGCTTTTGCAGTGAAGCCTAAAAAAATAAAAATAAACACAAAAATATTGGTTTGGCAGTGAAAAGGTTAAAAAAATGAACAAAAATATGTTTTTTTTCAATGAAAACATTAAAAAGAAAAAAAATATTTGGTTTGGCAGTGAAAGGGTTCAAAAAATGAAAAAAAAAACTGGTTTGGCAGTGAAAGGGTTAAAAAAAGGAAACAAAATTATGGTTTTACAATGAAACATAAAAAAAGACTAAAAAACAAAGGTTTGGAAGTGAAAAGGTTAAAAAAACAGGAAAAAATTAGGGTTCTGTAGCAAAAACATTAAAAAGACAAATACAAAAAAAAAAACTGGTTTGGCAGTGAAAGGGTTAAAAAAATGGTTTTGCAGAGAAAAATGAAAAAATAAAAATATGGTTTGGCAGTGAAAGGGTTAAAAAATGAAAACAAAATGATGGTTTTACAACAAAGCATTAAAAAACAAACACTAAAAAGCATAGGTTTAGAAGTGAAACGGTTAAAAAAACAAGAAAAAAATTATGGTTCTACAGCGAAAACATTAAAAAGACAAACACAAAAAAAATTGGTTTGGCAGTGAAAGGGATGGAAAATGAAAAAAATATAGTTTGCCAGCAAAACATTCAAAAGCAAAAACAAACAAAAACAAAAAAATGGTCTGGCAGTAAAAGGGTTGAAAAATGAAAAACAATTATAGTTTCACAGCCAAATATTAAAAAACAAACAAAAAATGGTTTGGCAGTGAAAGAGTTAAAAAATAAAAAATATTCTTTTGCAGCGAAGCCTAAAAAAAAAATAACACAAAAAATTGGTTTGGCAGTGAAAGGGTTAAAAAAATGAACAAATATATGTTTTTTCAATGAAAAAATAAAATAAAAAAATTAAAGAAAAAACTGGTTTGGCAGTGAAAGGGTTAAAAAATTAAAACAGAATTATGGTTTTCCAATGAAACATAAAAAAAAAGACTAAAAAACAAAGGTTTGGAAGTGAAAAGGTTAAAAAAAACAGGAAAAAATGATGGTTCTGTAGCGAAAACATTACAAAGACAAATACAAAAAAAACTGGTTTGGCAGTGAAAGGGTTCAAAAAATGAAAACAAAATTATGGTTTTACAATGAAACATTAATAAACAAACACAAAAAAAAATTGGAATCGAAAGGGTTAAAAAAATGGTTTTGCAGCGAACATTAAAAAAAATAGTTTGGCAGTGAAAGGGTTAAAAAATGTAAAAAAAAAAAACTGGTTTGGCGGTGAAAGGGTTCAAAAAATGAAAACAAAATGATGGTTTTACAAAAAAGCATTAAAAAACAAACACTAAAAAACATAGATTTGGAAGTGAAAAGGTTAAAAAAAAACAAGAAAAAAAATTATGGTTCTGCAGCGAAAACATTAAAAAGACAAACACAAAAACAATTGGCTTGGCAGTGAAAATGGTTGGAAAATGAAAAAAACATAGTTTGGCAGCGAAACTTTAAAAAGCAAACACAAACAAAAACAAAAAACTGGTCTGGCAGTAAAAGGGTTGAAAAGTGAAAAACAATTACAGTTTCACAGCCAAATATTAAAAAACAAACAAAAAAAATGGTTTGGCAGTGAAAGGGTTAAAAATAGAAAAATAATTGGTTTGTAATAATGATGTGATTTCAGCCGTGGGGCTGTAGGGGTTAAATCTCAATCAGAATAACATGTTATTATTACAGGAGCCGTATCCCTATTAGATCCGTATACTGAGCCTACAGGCTGAATTCATAAACAAGGACGAGGCTCCTTTAAGAAAAATCGTCAGTTAGTTGTTTACCCGAGGACCAGATTTATAAAAAAAAAAAAACTGAAGTGCTGCACTGTGATGTCATGGACGGATACCAGATGGATAGTAGGTTTAGAAGCTGAGACAGGAAGTTGTTGACAGGATGTGATGTAAGCAGGAGTTAGGGGGAGGAGATTTAGCTTTTGACTCTGTAGATGGCCCATTGGGGCCGCCCTGCCTGGTAAAGTTTTTCTCTTGATACATCTGACACAAGAGCGGCAATAACTTTCCACTTCCGTTCTCATGGACGGCCAGTAAAATCCATCTCTGACCAGCTTGAAAGATCTGGGCCTCAGTGACCACGATTATCACGGAGAGGGGTTAGGACAGTTAGACAATGTTTCTCAGGGAGGAACAGCTGGCTCACACCTTCTGCTTCTTCAGAGGGACCCCTTTGATATATGATCCCCTCTTCCAGCTTCATTCGCTCCCATTGCCTATGAGTCACTTTGGTCCCCCCGATGGGGCTATTCACCAATATCTGAGGGTCTTGGGAGGACAAGGATTTTCTTATCAAACTCCCTTATGGATCTTCCCGTTGATCCCATCTCATGTCCTCTTTAGTCATCTGAGGCAGTTCTTGGCTGCGTACTTGGGTCAAATTACAGTAGTACTTTGGTACGCCCACAGGGGTGACCTCCAAAAGCTTCAGCCCCTATGGCGCCTCTGTGTTTGTATTCTACTCCCCGACAAACAGTCTGTACTTCTTCGAGAGGTAAATGAATCCAGCTCTTCCGACCAGCCTGGATGGAGTGAGGGGAAGAGCGTCAGCATCTCTGTTTCCCACTCCCGGTCGATATTTCAAGCTGAACTGAAACTCTGACACGGCTGCCAACCATCAGTGTCCTGTGGTGTCCAACTTCGCAGTGGATAGTAAATAAGTCAAGAGGTTGTTGTCGGTCTTCACCACAAAGGTAGACCCATACAGTCAAGTGGCTTATCTACCAGAGCCCACTTGAGGGCCAAGAACTCCACCTTATGCACAGGATAGTTCTTCTCAGGGGGAGTAAGGCTACGACTCACATAGGCCACTGGGCAAAGTTTCCCTTCCGACTCTTGGTACAACACCCCCTCTATACCATCTATACTGGCATCTATGTGTAATTCATATGGTTTTGATGGATCAGCATAAGCCAACACCGGTGCTTCAACCAGGCTCTCCATCAGCCGTTCAAAAGACCTTTCACACTTCACTGTCCATTGTTCCTGGATAGATTTGTGAGGCTTCCTGGGACCTCCCCTCTGAGTTTTCTGCTGTTCCCCTTCCGTTTGTTTCTGTAACAGCTGGTTCAACGGCCAGGCAATCTGTGAGACGTTCTTCACAAATCTATAGTAAAAGCAGAAGCCCAAGAACGACCTCAATTCCGTGAAGGTATTTGGGCGAGGCCAGAAAGTGAAAGCCTCCAGCTTTTGAGGGTCAGTGGCTATTCCTTTGGTGGACACCACGTGCCCTATGTATGTGACTGAACTCTGATAGAACTGGCATTTCTCGAATGACAGCTTCAACCCCTCGTCATGTAGTCGTTGGAAAACTTTCTTTGACCGAGCTTCATGCTCCTCCAACATTTGGTCAAACACAATGATGTCATCGAGATAAACCAGCACTTCAACCAATTTCATATCACCCACAGTGTTCTCCATCAGTCGATGGAAAAGTGGCAGGGGCCCATTTTAGTCCCTGTGGCATTCGATCAAGCTCAAAAAACCCCAGAGGGCTGATGAAAGCCTTCTTCTGTTGGTCATCTGGGTGCATGGGGATCTGTTAGTACCCAGTCTTTAGATCCAACACACTGAACCATTTGGTCCTTGATAAGCATTGTAGGGCTTCTTCTATGTGAGGGGTTGTGTATTGATCTGGGATAGTCGTTCGGTTCAAGGTTCGGTAATCGATACACATCCGAAGGGACCCATTATTTTTTCTTACTACCACAATCGGGAAGACATAGGGGCTCCTGGACTCCTTAATGACTTCTGATCTCTTTAACTCTTTAACCAGTAGCTCTCGAAGATCCTTCAGATCACACAAGGGGATTCGCCTTGCCCTTTCTCAAAATGGCTTATCTTCGGTCAGTCTAATTCGATGTTGAGCACTCTTGGCACAGCCCACGTCAAAGTTATTTTTAGGGAACATTTTCTCCCATCGAGCTATCTGAGCTTTGACCCTCTCCTCCCATGAAGGGGGTAAATTTGGGCAGTGGACAGCGGTTCTTCTTCCATCTCCCTTCTGTGTTACCTCATCCCCCACTACTGGGGTGGCAGAACTCACTTTTCCGATCACCAGCCGAGGCTTTAAGCTGATTGGATGGCTAGTGATATTCCGCACGCTGACAGGAATTTGCCCCCAATTTCTTAGTAAGGCTCGAGTGGGGACAATCTTTGGAACCAGTTCAATTCCAACCTCTTCTGCTGAATCAGATTCTACCACCACGTACGGACCCGGTTGTTCCCATGACAGCTTGACCGTGGCTTTTAGGCAGGCCCTCTCCCCAGGCTGCAGCACCTTCTCATGGGTATCCAGTTGCCACAATCTTCCCACTCCTTCAGCAGGTGCTTTCTTTTCTTGCAACACCCTCTGAAACGCCTGCTTCAGCTGAGGATGAATCTTCCCTACTGGAGCGCCCTCCAAAGCAAGAGGAGTCTACTCACCAGGTTGGTGTTGGTGCCTATCAATATGGAATTTCAGCCTGCCCCAGGAGGTCGGGGGCAAATGACAGCCATTGTGTCAAAGATCTCTGGTTTTCCTGCTAGAGCAGAGACTAATGTTATCTTGATGGATACGTATCCATCGTATGGGCACATCTGGTCCCGATGCCCCAAATCTCTAGCTCCTCGAGTTTTCACAAAGGAATATGCTTCAAGTACTTGTGGCAACAATCTCGATATATAGCAACGTCACCTGGGCTCCAGCATCTAGTAGGACTTGTGTATAGATGCCCTCCACATGTATCGATAATTATATGGCTAATTTAACCACCTCGCGCCCGCCCTATAGCCGAATGACGGCCGTAGAGCAGGCGCGTTCGTCCGGGTGGTCGTCCCTGGACATCCTGATGTTTACTTCCGCAATGCGCGGCGCCGCGGGCGCACATCGCGGAAGTTTTGTGTTCGCTGTGTCCCCCGGGGACAGGCAAACACAGATCTCTGTAAACGGCCAATCACAGCGGCCGTTTACAGAGTGATCGGCGTGTCCAATGGGAGATGATCTCATATGTAAACATATGAGATCATCTCTCAGCGCCGCTCTCCCTCCTCACACAGTGTGAGAGGGGAGAGATGAACGGCTGCAGCGGCAGCCGTTCTGCCTCGAGTAGAAAAAAAAAAAGTAAAAAAAAGTGCCATCCTCCCCCAGCAGTGCCATCCTCCCCCAGCAGTGCCATCCGCCCCAGCAGTGCCATCCGCCCCAGTGCCATCCACCCCAGTGCTACCTGCCCCCAGTGCCATCCACCCCAGTGCTACCTGCCCCCAGTGCCATCCACCCCAGTGCAACCTGTCCCCAGTGCCACCTGCCCCCAGTGCCACCTGCCCCAAGTGCCACCTGTTGTCAGTGCCATTTGTCCCCAGTGCCATCTGTCATCAGTGCCACGTATAAGTGCCATCTGTCATCAGTGCCACATAGTGCCATCTGTCATCAGTGCCACGTATTAGTGCCATCTGTCATCAGTGCCACGTATCAGTGCCATTTGTCATCAGTGCCACCTGTCAGTGTCACGTGCCATCTGTTGTCAGTGTCACGTGTCATCAATGCCACTTATCAGTGCCATCTGTCATCAGTGTCATGCGTCATCGGTGCCATGTATTAGTGCCATCTGTCATTGGTGGCACGTATTAGTGCCACGTATTAGTGCCATCTGTCATCAGTGCCACGTATTAGTGCCACGTGTCATCAGTGCCACGTGTCATCAGTGCCACGTATAAGTGCCATGTGTCATCAGTGCCACATATTAGTGCCATCTGTCATCAGTGCCACGTGTCATCAGTGCCACGTATAAGTGTCATCATTGCCACGTATCAGTGCCATCTGTCATCAGTGTCACGTGTCATTGTCCTGGTGCTTCAAAAGTGTAATAAATAGTCAACAAGTTAGATGTGTAATTTATGTTCCTAGAACATCACATGTGGTATTGTAATACTCAGGAGGAGTAGCAGAATTTTTTGGGGGGTGTCATTTGTGGTATACACATGCCACGTGAGAGAAATAACCTATTACAATGACAATTTTGTGGAGAAAAAAAAAAATGAAAAATCTTAATTTTGCAAAGAATTGTGGGAAAAAAAATTACAACATCAAAAAGCTCACTATGCCTCTTACTAAATACCTTGGAATGTCTACTTTCCAAAAAGGGGTCATTTGGGGGGTATTTGTACTTTCCTGACTTGTTTGGGTCACAAGAAGCGAGATAGGCCACCAGTACATCAGATGTGATAAATTTTGCGCTATTCGCACCACAGCTTGTAGACTCTCTAACTTTCACAAAGACCAAATAATATCCACTAATTTGGGTTATTTTTACCAAAGACATGTAGCAGTATAAATTGTGACCAAAATTTATGAAGAAAAATTAATAATTTGCATAATTCTGTCACAGAAACAAAGAAATATGCGTTTTTTTTTCCAAATTTTCAGTCTTTTTTCATTTATAGCGCAAAAAATAAAAACCCCAGAGGTGATAAAATACCACCAAAAGAAAGCTCTATTTGTGGGAAAAAAAGGACAAAAAATTCATTTGGGTACAGTGTTGCATGACTGAGTAATTGTCATTCAAATTGTGAGAGCACCGAAAGCTGAAAATTGGTCTGGGCAGGAAGGGTGTTTAAGTGCCCAGTAAGCAAATGGTTAAGTACCGAAGGGTTAGAGAGGAATGGTAACTTATGCCCCCCTTTTTCTTGTCTCTTGTCTTGTCTTTTGGAGCGCAGTTTTCCCTTGGGACTCTAAACTAGCTCCTTCATTGTGGTCAATTGAAATTTCCTGTGGGCTTTGGGAAAAGCAATTTTTGTAGGGCCCTTAGGACTTCAGTGAGTAATTGAGGGCTGGTGCCAGACTTGGGGAATTCAGCCTGAAAATGTCCAACATTTTCGCACCCATAACATCTCTTCTCTCTCCCTTGGTACAGTTTTTGTTCACTTTGATGTGTCACTTGTTCCTGGGCCTTTGCTTGAGTCTCCATCACTCGCATCAGAGCATGATGCATTTGTGTTTGGGCCTGAGCTACCCGGGCCATCAATTTGGTGGGTTTAAGTCCCGCAACGGTTATATTGAGGTCAGGAAGAGTCAATGCCACTGGTTCAGACTCAGTTCCACTATTTTAATCAGAGAAGTCCATTTCTGCAGGCACAGCTTGAACCACCACTTTCTCTTTGTTCCCAGCAATAGAGTTCAATTCGGGCCAACAGTAGTTTTAACCCTCCCAAATACAGCATACAGGGCATCTATGTAGTCCACGGCAACGCAAATTTTCTTGCCCATTCTCAGATTACAGATCACACAAGCCACTGGGCCCCGAAGGCTCTCACTAAGCCATTGTCATTTCACAGCCTCTGGAACACTCCACTCTTCCATGGCCTGCAGTGCCTGACTTACCATGTCTCAAACTCATCGTCTCCCACAGGGGTCAGCAATTGCCGTGAGAAAAACCTAAGTCTTCAATAGCTCTGATTGGCATTTCTAGATCCATTCATCATCAACCTATCGACTAATTGGCTCATATCCATGTAGAAAGAGAGGGGAGCACTGGCCCCTTGCAAGTTGGCTCCCACAGGTATGGGATCCTTCTCCTGAATTTTGGTCGAGGGCTGCTTCTCGGTCTGTTCTCTTTCCATCTTGAGTGGGAACACTCTTGCAGTCACTCCATCAGTCAGACTTACCTCTTCCTCCTGAAAGCACACAGGCACCTCCTCCTGCCATTCTATCAGTGCCCTGACTTGATCCAACTCCTCTGTGACTTCTGTTTCCACAATGTAGACCCGGTGTCTTGGTGCCAGGGCTCTCAGCCACCTTCTGATCTCTCTCTCTGTGCCCATTCCCCGAGATCTCCAGATCCATGACATTCCCCAAGATCTCCAGCTCCATAACTTCTGCCCCAAGCAACCACAGCCATTGAGGCGGCCTCCCACGCAGATTGTGGCTTTTGTCTCGATCAGCGAGGGCCAGCTGCAGATAGCATCCCGGACGAGCCCCAAAATGTAGCACGACCCCCTAAGGGACTGCTTGGAATTACCTGCTCATCTGCACTGCCATGACCCGGTGAACATTCCAACCCACCTGACACTCCGGGTTCAGACATCCTTGAACCACCTTAAAGTAATAAATCAGACAACTCTGTGTATTTGTGTCCTGATAATATTTACTAGAACAGATTAAAAGGGATGTTGTTTTCATAAAGGGGAGGTAATTGATCTTCTGAGTTTTAGGCAATAGTGCCAACTCAGCAGAGGAATTCCTCTGAATTACACAAGACAAGATCTTAGCAAATAAAACAGTATCTTATGTACACTTCCTCCAAGAAATATTGCTAGCAGAGCCTGAGGGGATGACTACAGCTAACAGATTATACTGACACACTGCAGAAGATGGAACCTGGCTGGCATATAACTATTACCATAAGGAGGGATCAGGCATAGAAGTGATGGTATAATGGCCCTTGTATCAGTAATAGAAGTAGCGGTCCCATTGCAGATCTGATGGTCTTCACCGGCACGTAGGAGCTCATTAACTGTAATCCAATAAGGTGTGGTGGGAAGCAATAGGTTCCTTATAATGAAGAAGGCTAAAGATGTCTAAGCAATGTTCAAAATGGGTTCAGTAAAGTATTCCTAAGGTAAAGATGTCTGTGCAAAGTGTCCCAATGAAACCGTGACAAAGGGTGGATAAAGGTTGGATGATTGCTCTCACCAACGACCAAACCCGATGTCTTCCGAGCATATGGCCAGTATTTTCTTCAGGTGTGTGTTGGACTGGCTATGAGGGGAGGTTGGAGGCTGGCATTTTCTTCAGGTGTGTGTTGGACCGGCTATGAGGGGAGGTTGGAGGCCGGTATTTTCTTCAGGTGTGTGTTGGACTGGCTATGAAGGAAGGTTGGAGGCTGTTATTTTCTTCAGGTGTGTTGGACTGGCTATGAGGGGAGGTTGGGGGCTGATATTTTTTTCAGGTGTGTGTTAAGCCAGCTATGAGGGGATGTTGGAGGCCGGTATTTTCTTCAGGTGTGTGTTGGATTGCATTTGAGAAGAGGTTGGAGGCCGGTATTTTCTTCAGGTGTGTGTTGGCCTGGCTATGAGGGGAGGTTGAAGGCCGGTATTTTTTTCAGTTGTGTGTTGGACCAGCTATGAGGGGAGGTTGGGGGTCGGTATTTTCTTCAGGTGTGTGTTGGACCATCTTTGAGGGAAGGTTAGAGGCCGGTATTTTCTTCAGGTGTGTGTTGGATCGCCTTTGAGGGGAGGTTGGAGGCCGGTATTTTCTTCAGGTGTGTGTTGGATTGTATTTGAGGGGAGGTTGCAAATTGGTATTTTCTTCAGGTGTGTTGGACTGGCTATGAGGGGAGGTTGGAGGCCAGTATTTTCTTCAGGTGTGTTGGGCCGGCTATGAGGGGAGGTTGGAGGCTGGTATTTCCTTCAGGCGTGTGTTGGACCATCTTTGAGGGGAGGTTGGAGGCCGTATTTTTTTCAGGTGTGTTGGATCGCCTTTGAGGGGAGGTGGAGGCCAGTATTTTCTTCCGATGTGTGTTGGACTGCCTTTGAGGGTAGGTTGGAGGCAGGTATTTTCTTAAGGTGTGTATTGGACCAGCTATGAGGGGAGGTTGGAGGCCAGTATTTTTTCAGGTGTGTGTTGGACCGGTTATGAGGGGAGGTTGGGGGCCGGTATTTTTTTCAGGTGTGTGTTGGTTCGGTTATGAGGGGAGGTCGGAGGCTGGTATTTTCTTCAGGTGTGTGTTGGACCATCTTTGAGGAGAGGTTGGAGGCCGTATTTTTCAGGTGTGTTCGATCGCCTTTGAGGGGAGGTTGGAGGCCAGTATTTTCTTCTGATGTGTGTTGGACTGCCTTTGAGGGGAGGATGGAGGCCGGTATTTTTTTCAGGTGTGTGTTGGACCAGCTATGAGGGGAGGTTGGGGGCCGGAATTTTTTTCAGGTGTGTGTTGGGCCAGCTATAGGGGAGGTCGGGGGCTGGTATTCTCTTCAGGTGTGTGTTGTACAACCTTTGAGGAGAGGTTGGAGGCCGATATTTTCTTCAGGTGTGTGTTGGACCACATTTGACGGGAGGCTGGAGACCGGTATTTTCTTCAGGTGTGTTGGACTGGCTATGGGGGGAGGTTGGAGGCCAGCATTTTCTTCAGGTGTGTTTTGGACCAGCTATGAGGGGAGGTTGGAGGCCGGTATTTTCTTCAGGTGTCTGTTGGACCATCTTTGAGGAGAGGTTGGAGGCCGTATTTTTCAGGTGTGTTGGAGCGCCTTTGAGGGGAGGTTGGAGGCCAGTATTTTCTTCTGATGTGTGTTGGACTGCCTTTGAGGGGAGGATGGAGGCCGGTATTTTTTTCAGGTGAGTGTTGGACTGGCTATGAGGGGAGGTTGGAGGCATGTATTTTCTTCAGGTGTGTGTTGGACCGGCTATGAGGGGAGGTTGGAGGCCGGTATTTTTTTCAGGTGTGTGTTGGACCGGATATGAGGGGAGGTTGGGGGCCGGAATTTTTTTTCAGGTGTGTGTTGGGCCGGCTATGAGGGGAGGTCGGGGGCTGGTATTCTCTTCAGGTGTGTGTTGTACCACCTTTGAGGAAAGGTTGGAGGCTGATATTTTCTTCAGGTGTGTGTTGGACCGCATTTGACGGGAGGTTGGAGACCGGTATTTTCTTCAGGTGTGTTGGACTGGCTATGGGGGGAGGTTGGAGGCCAACATTTTCTTCAGGTGTGTTTTGGACCAGCTATGAGGGGAGGTTGGAGGCCAGAATTTTTTTCAGGTGTGTGTTGGGGCAGCTATGAGGGGAGGTTGGAGGCCGATATTTTCTTCAGGCATGTGTTGGACCATCTTTGAGGGGAAGTTGGAGCCTGTATTTTCTTCAGGTGTGGTGTGTGTTGGATCACCTTTGAGGTGCGGTTGGAGGCCAGTATTTTCTTCTGGTGTGTGTTGGACTGCCTTTGAGTGGAGGTTGGAGGCCGGTATTTTTTTCAGGTGTGTGTTGGACATGCTATGAGGGTAGGTTGGAGGCAGGTATTTTCTTCGGGTGTTGGTTGGACCAGCTATGAGGGGAGGTTGGAGGCTGGTATTTTTTTCACGTTTGTTGGACCGGCTATGAGGGGAGGTTTGAGGCTGGGATTTTATTCAGGCATTTGTTGGACCAGCTATGAGGGGGGGGGGGTTGGAAGCTGGGATTTTTTTCAGGTGTGCGTCGGACCGGCTAGGAGTGGAGGTTGAAGGCCAGTATTTTTTCAGGCATGTTGGATCGGCTATAAGGGGAGCTTGGAGGATGTTCTTTTTTTTTCTCCACAGTTGTGCATGGGACCAGCTATGAGGGGAGGTTGGAGGCTGGTATTGTTTTCAGGTGTGCCTTGGACTAGATATTTTTGGAGGGGAGGTTGGAGGCCGGGATTTTTTTTCAGGCATGTGTTAGACTGAGTATGAGGGGAGGATGGAGGCCGGTATTTTCTTCAGGTGATAAAATTAACACTGCACATCAGAATTTCCCCCATGACTCTTCCCATCATCACAGAGTCCTCTCATCACATCAGAGGCCTACCTTTTGGATCCAGCAGCACGGCAGGTGGGAGATGAAGGACGTCTGGAGGTGGTGAACTTTGGTCCACTCCTGAATGTTAACTTTTCAGTATTTCATTCACTTCATACTGTAACTAATGGAAAACGTGCCTATAGTTCTACCTTAAAGCGTTTGTAAAGCTTTGTTGTTTTTTTTTTTTTTTGCTTTTTTATGTAGCAAGGTCCCAGGCCTCTTTTGCTCTAATGAGGACCTCCAGGACCACAGATAGCTGACATCCTTCTGTATGGGGTGGGTTGTGAGGCGTGGTGGGTGCAGAGTTATTGGGCGCAAGACACTTCTTGAATGAAAAAGAAAAAGTTTATTTCCTTTAACAATCCTTTTTTGGGGGGAGAGAGGGGTAGGGCCAGGACACTCTTAGGTAGTTGCAAGATTAATTGGCAGACTTCGAGACTTCAAGAGAACAGCCAAGCAAAGAAAGGCATTAGAGAAAGAAGCCACATCTACAAGTGCAGGAATGCTGTCTCCTATTGCAACAGTCCTCCTCCACCTCTTACAACCCCTTTAAAGCTTCTTGCACATTGGCACCTGAGCAACATAAACTGCAGTGTATTTACCAATTGCTGTATACAGCCACCCATAGACATGAATGGCTGTGCACAGTTGTAATCAGGTATATGGCAGTACTTGCATGCAAAAAAATATATAAAATTTTCAAAACTTGGAATACACCTGTACACTATACTCATGAGTACCGCCATATACCTGAGTACAGCTGCATACAGACATTCATGTCTGGGGGGGGGGGGGGGGGGGGCAGTCATTTCTTGTTGTGCCTATAGGATAAAAAGGCAAATGAAGGCAAATCTCCCTAATGGTCCATACATGGCAAAAATAAAATAAAAAATAAAATCTGAGGGGTTATAGCCCTCCCTTGCCTTTAGTTTTACATTCACCCCTTCAATACCAGAAACTTTCACCCCCATTCCTGCCCAGGCCAATATCTTCTCCTCGGGGAGAAGTGCACTGCGACCCAATCCCTCCCATTTTTGATTTTAGTGAATCAAATTTCGCCATTGTGTCCACTTCCTGTTTCTCATCCCAGAAGATATGGAACACAGAAGCTGCTGCCTGTCGCGTATCAGGGGTGCCGTGACAGCCCAGGCTGGAGGCTCCCATTTGCAGGTAAGGACCTAGAGTGGTTTGTTTGCACCCCCGTAAAAATTATTTGCCACCACTAGTTATGACATTTTTCAGATAAGTAAGTTTTCTTCGACAATGATCTTTCCTTCAGTCTGTGGTTGAAGAAAAGAAAATTGCATAATGTATGGTCTGCCTTATGTAGGAGGATTTCTTTAACCTCTATGCATCCCCTGAGGATGGTCAATTCACTGGATATATAGAGGGTTTACAACCACTTAAACCACTTCAGCTCTGGAAGGTTTTACCCTCTTCATGACCAGGCCATTTGTTTGCAATTCAGCACCGTCCTACTTTAACTTGTAATTGTGCGGTCATGCAACAACGTACCCAAATTACATTTCTATCTTTTTTTTTCACACAAATTAAGCTTTCCAAAATTTGAGCCCCACTGAGTTTTTTTTTTTGCTACATAAACGAAAAAATAAGGATGTTTTATGACCAAGTAGAAAATATCGTATTTTTTTTTCAAAATTTCCAACTAAAAATCTAATTTCTTCATACATTTAGGCTAACATGTATTTCTGCTACATGTCTTTGGTTAAGAAAAAAAAAACACAATAAGAAGTGCATAGCAATTGGTTTGTGTGAAAGTTATAGTATCTACAATCTATGGGATATACAGTATCTAACAAAAGTGAGTACACCCCTCACATTTGTGTAAATCTTTTCTTCTCTCTTTTCATGTGACAACAGTGAAGAAATGACACTTGGCTACAATGTAAAGTAGTGAGTGTACAGCTTTTATAACAGTGTAAATTTGCTGTCCCCTCAAAATAACTCAACACACAGACATTAATGTCTAAACCGCTGGCAACAAAAGTGAAAATGTCCAAATTGGGCCCAAAGTGTCAATATTTTGTGTGGCCACCATTATTTTCCAGCACTGCCTTAACCTTCTTGGGCATGGAGTTCACCAGAACTTCACAGGTTGCCACTGGAGTCCTCTTCCCCTCCCCCATGACAATATCATGGAGCTGGTGGATGTTAGAGACCTTGCGCTCCTCCACCTTCCATTTGAGGATGTCCCACAGATGCTCAATAAGGTTTAGGTCTGGAGACATGCTTGGCCAGTCCATCACCTTTACTCTCAGCTTCTTTAGCAAGGCAGTGGTCATCTTGGAGGTGTGTTTGGACACACATTAAAAAATAAAAAATAAAAAAAATAAAAAATAAATAAAAGGATATCCATCCAATTAAACCAAAGGTTGCCTACATCCCAGGATACGGTAAACAAAAAGGAGAGACCCCCCAAAAAGGGATGGGACTTTAAGGGCAACAATGTATAATAGTAACATTTTTATTTTATTCATAAGAATACATATATAAATACATAAATAATTACAACAATATTCAAAAGAAGTAAGATGGTGATATTGGTAGGTTCTCAAATAAATCCGAACAGCCCGACCCGTTTCGGAACCAGTTATATCCCTTCGTCGGGGGCACTTGTCAGGAGGAGGATAATATTGTATAACAAAATTCAAAAAACATATAAATAATATAAACAAGTTCACATAGTCTTTTGCTAACAATTGAAAATTAGAACATACAGCATGGTATATAAAAAAAAAACTTACTCATAGCACACAGAACAGGTGTTGACTGTCAGACCAATGGCGAAAAAAAGGAGAACGTGACTAGACCTGGTTACCAACGGCGTACCCCCACTTATCCACACAATTCCTCCAATTAACGCACTATAACAAAATAACAGTGTTCTTTAAGTAGATAATAATGGTGTGTAGCTGGTCCTATATGAGCTCCACGAACACCGATTTACGAAAAAAAGTGTTAATATATTTTCACGCCAACGGCAATAGTACACATAAAACATTACATGTGGCATGAACGAAATTGCTAAGATTGGAGAAATCACATGTGCAAGATACACAAGAAGAAAATAAGGGACAAAGTTAACATTAACAAATGATATTGCCCACCTCTGCCTGAACTTCCGCCAGAAGAAAAACAGGGAAAAATTTTAAAACACCAGACCGCAGGCAAAAAGGACGACACGCAAAAGGCACCAATCCCTTTAAAGGGTATAATCCGCGTGTCAGCCGCGCAACGCTGTGCGTGATGACGTCACATGCCATTGACGTTTCTGGCCAGCACTTGATGCGCCTGTCCTGTCACTGTTTCAGACGGCGGAGACGAACGTGCATCTCGTTGACATGCTCATGCGATCGTTCATCTGTATAAGGTATAGTTTGACCCTTAAAACCTCTCTTGCTCTCTGGCCTATTATACATTTTGCCCGGATACGATATCTGACAGTCTATCCTTTTGTGGACTAATTTTTATAAGTCTTATATATATATATATATATATATATATATATATACTCAGAAAATGCTTTTTTGACATTTTTTTGCCAGATGTTACTGCGGATTGGTGCCTTTTGCGTGTCCTCCTTTTTGGCTGCGGTCTGGTATTTTATAATTTTTCCCTGTTTTTCTTCTGGCGGAAGTTCAGGCAGAGGTGGGCAATATCATTTGTTAATGTTAACTTTGTCCCTTACTTTCTTCTTGTGCATCTTGCACATGTGATTTCTCCAATCTCGTTCATGCCACATGTAATGTTTTATGTGTACTAGTCCCGTTGGCCTGAAAAAATATTAATACTTTTTTCATAGATCGGTGTTCGTGGAGCTCCTATAGGACCAGCGACGCACCATTATTATCTACTTAAAGAACACAGTTATTCTGTGTTAATTGGAGGAATTGTGTGGTACGCCATTGGTAACCAGGTCTAGTCACGTTCTCCTTTTTTTCGCCATTGATCTGACAGTCAACACCTGTTCCGTGTGCTATGGGTACACTTTTTTACATGAAATGCTGTATGTTCTAATTTTCAATTGTTAGCGAAAGACTATGTGAACTTGTTTCTATTATTTATATATATGTTTTTTGAATTTTGTTATACAGCATGAAGCCCTTCCTGACAAGTGCCGCTGACGAAGGGATATAACTGACCCCGAAAAGCGTCGACCTGTTCAGATTTATATGAGAAGCTACTAATATCAGCATCTTTGTATTTACTTCTTTTGAATATTGTTGTAGTTATTTATATATGGATTCTTTTTAATAAAATACACTTTTTACTATTATACATTGTTGCCCCTTAAAGTCCCATCCCTTTTTGGGGGGGGGGTCTCTCCTTTTTGTTTGGAGGTGTGTTTGGGGTCGTTATTAGCCCTCAAAAATTCCACTTGCCTGCTCGCATTTTGCGAGTGTATTTTGAGGGCTGGCGAGTGTGGGCTGACTGGGAGCCGGGGGGGGGGGGGGGGGGGGAGAAAGAAAGAGGAGAGGATATATGTTTAGATAACCAGGTGAGCCGTTCAAAACCGGACTGCGGGCCGGACTTTGGACATGCCTGCACTAATCAATCAGCAAGATTTATGGCTGCCATGTGTCTTCTATACAGTTATCACACTGTGATTAGGAGCACTCTCTTAAAACCAGTCCACAGAAGCAATCAGATTCCAATCTCTCCACCATGGCCAAGACCAAAGGGCTGTCCAAGAATGTCAGGCTCAAGATTGTAGATCTACACAAGGCTAAAATAGGCTTGTGTAGGACTACAATCATTGCCAAGCAGCTTCGTGAGACGGTGACAACAGTTGGAGTGATTATTCGCAAATGGAAGAAACACAAAATAACTGTCAGTCTCCCTCAGTCTGGGGCTCCATGCAAGATCTCGCCTCGTGGAGTTTCAATGATGTGAATGGTGAGGAATCGGCCCAGAACTACACGGGAGGATCTTGTCAATGATCTCAAGGCAGCTGGGACCATAGTCACCAAGAAAACAATTGGTAACACACTACGTGAAGGAATGAAATCCTTAAAGCGCCCGCAAGGTCCCCCTGCTCAAGAAAGCACATGTACAGGGCCGTCTGAAGTTTGCTAATGAACATTTGAATAACTCAGGCCGCGTACACACGGGCGGACTGTTCGCCCAACCTTGTCCGCTGAACAGTGTTTGGGCGGACAGTCCGCTCGTGTCTGGGCTTTCAGCGGACAGTTTCAGCGGACAGTTGGATGGACAAAGTCTTTCGGAAATTCCGAAAAACTGTCCGCTGAAACTGTGTTTGAGCGAACAGTCCGCCCGTGTGTGGGCCTGTCCGCTGTACTTTCGAAATGAGCGGACTGTTCCCGCTCGGAAAGTCCGCCCATTTCGAGCGCGTGTACAGGTAGGCGGGGCCCGCGAGGGAGACGTCGCGGGCTCCGCCGCCTGGAATGGGCTTAAAGGGGAACCCCAACGCCGAAAAAAATCGGCGTGGGGGTTCCCCCAAAGTCCACACCAGACCCTTGTCCGAGCACGCTACCCGGCCGGCCAGGAAAGGGGGGCGAGCGAGCGCGCCCCCCCTCCTGAGCCGTACCAGGCCGCGTGCCCTCAACATGGGGGGGTGCCTTGGGGAAGGGGGGGCCGCGCGGCCCCCCCCACCCCAAAGCACCTTGTCCCCATGTTGATGAGGACAAGGGCCTCTTCCCGACAACCCTGGCCGTTGGTTGTCGGGGTCTGCGGGCGGGGGGCTTATCGGAATCCGGGAGCCCCCTTTAAGAAGGGGGCCCCCGGATACCGGCCCCCCACCCTGTGTGAATGAGTATGGAGTACAATGTACCCCTACCCATTCACCTGTGAAATAAAGTACAAAAAAAAACACAACACAGGGAAAAAATATTTTATTGCACAGCTCCGGAGGGTCTTCCGTCTTCGGGGGTCTTCTCGCCGGACTCCTCCGCTATCTGTGTGTAGCTCTTTTACTAGCGGAGGAGTCCGGCTTTCTTCCTCCCCGCCGCCGGCCTCTTCTCCCGACTTCGGGGGTCTTGTCCCCCTCTTCGGTTCTTCTGCCGGGCCACCGCGCCTTCTTGTAGCTCTTTTACAGGCGGTGGCCCGGTCTTCTGTCGCCGCTGCCTTCCGTTCTTCTGTCGCCGCCTTCGGTTCTTCTGCCGGGCCACCGCGCCTTCTTGTAGCTCTTTTACAGGCGGTGGCCCGGTCTTCTGTCGCCGCTGTCGTCGCCGCCGCCGCCGCCGCCTTCCGTTCTTGTTTTTCTTCTTGTTCTTCTTCTTCTTCTCCTGGAGATGTTGACTCGACGAGCTCTCCGGCCGGAATGCCAGGGCCGCGCTGTGCGGTCACTTATATAGTGACAATGGGGCGGTGTCACATGGTATATGTCACATGGGTTGGTCACATGGTGACCCCGCCCCCTTACGATGTCATAGTCCCCATGTGACATCAACCCATGTGACCAACCCATGTGACATATACCATGTGACACCGCCCCATTGTCACTATATAAGTGACCGCACAGCGCGGCCCTGGCATTCCGGCCGGAGAGAGCGACGTGTCAACATCTCCAGGAGAAGAAGAAGAAGAACAAGAAGAAGAACAAGAACGGAAGGCGGCGGCGGCGACGACGACAGCGGCGACAGAAGACCGGGCCACCGCCTGTAAAAGAGCTACAAGAAGGCGCGGTGGCCCGGCAGAAGAACCAAAGGCGGCGACAGAAGAACGGAAGGCAGCGGCGACAGAAGACCGGGCCACCGCCTGTAAAAGAGCTACAAGAAGGCGCGGTGGCCCGGCAGAAGAACCGAAGAGGGGGACAAGACCCCCGAAGTCGGGAGAAGAGGCCGGCGGCGGGGAGGAAGAAAGCCGGACTCCTCCGCTAGTAAAAGAGCTACACACAGATAGCGGAGGAGTCCGGCGAGAAGACCCCCGAAGACGGAAGACCCTCCGGAGCTGTGCAATAAAATATTTTTTCCCTGTGTTGTGTTTTTTTTTGTACTTTATTTCACAGGTGAATGGGTAGGGGTACATTGTACCCCATACTCATTCACATAGGGTGGGGGGCCGGTATCCGGGGGCCCCCTTCTTAAAGGGGGCTCCCGGATTCCGATAAGCCCCCCGCCCGCAGACCCCGACAACCAACGGCCAGGGTTGTCGGGAAGAGGCCCTTGTCCTCATCAACATGGGGACAAGGTGCTTTGGGGTGGGGGGGCCGCGCGGCCCCCCCTTCCCCAAGGCACCCCCCCATGTTGAGGGCACGCGGCCTGGTACGGCTCAGGAGGGGGGGCGCGCTCGCTCGCCCCCCTTTCCTGGCCGGCCGGGTAGCGTGCTCGGACAAGGGTCTGGTGTGGACTTTGGGGGAACCCCCACGCCGATTTTTTTCGGCGTTGGGGTTCCCCTTTAAGCCCATTCCAGGCGGCGGAGCCCGCGACGTCTCCTTCGCGGGCCCCGCCTACCTGTACACGCGCTCGAAATGGGCGGATTTGCCTCCTCCTTACGTGGGCGAGTCCGTTCATTTCAAAAGTTGAGCGAACTGTTTGGCAAACAGTTTGCTGAAACAGTCCGCTCGTGTGTGGGCAAGTCCGCTCATGCAAATTTTGAGCGGACTGTTTGCCGAAACTGTTTGACGAACAAGGTTGGGCAAACAGTCCGCGCGTGTGTACGCGGCCTCAGAGGAGAACTGGGTGAAAGTGTTGTAGTCAGAAGAGACCAAAATTGAGGTCTTAGGCCGCGTACACACGCGGGGACTGTTCGCCCAACTTTGTCCGCTGAACAGTGTTTCGGCGGACAGTCCGCCCGTGTGTGGGCTTTCAGCGGACAGTTTCAGCGAACAGTCTGCTGAACAAAGTTTTTCGGAAATTCCGAAAAACTGTCCGCTGAAACTTGGTTTCGGCGAACAGTCCCCTCGTGTGTAGGCTTGTTCGTCAAACTAAGTTCCGCGCATGCTCAGAAAGGATTTACACGCCGAAAGTTGTAATGCAATGTATAGGACGTCGTATTTTCCGTCCCGTCGTACGTGCCGTTCACGTCATCGCGCACGGTTTCAGCAAACTGTTCGTTCGTCGTGTGTGGCCAAGTCCGTCCATGCTAATTTTGAGCGGACTGTTTGCTGAAACTGTTTGACGGACAAAGTTGGGCGAACAGTCCCCGCGTGTGTACGCGGCCTTAGGCATCAACTCAACTCGCTGTGTTTAGAAGAGGAATGCTGCCGTGACCCCAACAAAACATCATGCTTCGGGGGCGTTTTTCTGCTAAGTGGACAGGACAAGTTCAAAGCATCAAAGGGATGATGGACGGGGTCATGATCCATCAAATCTTGGGTGAGAACCTCCTTTCCTCAGCCAGGGCATTGAAAACGGACCATGGATGGGTATTGCAGCATGACAATGACCCAAAACACACGGCCAAGGCAACAAAGGAGTAGCTAAAGAAGATGCACTTTAGGGTCCTGGAGTGGCCTACCCAGTCTCCAGCCCTTAATCCCATAGAAAATATGCGGAGGGAGCTGAAGGTTCAAATTACCAAACATCAGCCTCGAAACCTTAATGACTTTGAGAGGATCTGCAAAGAGGAGGAGGGACAAAATCCCTCCTGAGAGTGTGCAAACCTGGTAGCCAACAACAAGAAACGTCTGACCTCCGATTGCCAACAAGGGTTTGGTCACCAAGTACTAAGTCATGTTTTGGGAAGGGGTCAAATACTTATTTCACTTATTAAAATGCAAATCGATTTATAACTTTTTTGAAAATGTGTTTTTCTGGATATTTTTGTGATTCTGTCTCTCACGGTTGTATATAAACCGACCATTAAAATTATAGACCGATAATTTCTTTGTCCGTGGGCAAACGTACAAAATCAGCAGGGAATCAAATACTTTTTTCTTCCTTACTGTACACGTAACGTGATTTTGACTGCACATGCAGACCTGCCACAGTATATGTAGCGCGGATGGTCAGCAAGTCATAAGGCTATAAGAAAAATATATAAAATCTATTATAGAATATAAAAAGCAAGCGTTATCCCAACACAGTTGCAAAAGTGGAAATATGCTTTTACTCCTTCCCGACCAGCCGCTGAACTTGTGCTGCGGCAGGTTAGCTCCCCTGGGCAAATGGACAAAACTGTAATTTCACCTTTTGACCACTAGGGGGCGCATTGCGTGCCGCCAATGCAATGACTGCCGGGCACCCGCGATCACTCCAGAGACAGAACGGAGATCTGTAAATGTAAACAGACAGCTCTCCGTGCTGTCAGGGGTGAGGACTAGGGATGAGCTTGGTGTTCGAGTCGAACAGTGTTCTCTAATTGAGCCATCTGCAGGAGTTAGTGGGTGTTGTGTGCTTCCAGCGCAGTATACACCTGTAGCTACCTATATTGCTGTTCTCTAATTGAGCCATCTGCAGGAGTTAGTTGGTGTTGTGTGCCTCCAGCGCAGTATACACCTGTAGCTACCTATATTGCCGTTCTCTAATTGAGCCATCTGCAGGAGTTAGTGGGTGTTGTGTGTTTCCAGCGCAGTATCCACTGTATCAACCTATATTGCTGTTCTCTAATTGAGCCATCTGCAGGAGTTAGTTGGTGTTGTGTGACTCCAGCGCAGTATACACCTGTAGCTACCTATATTGCTGTTCTCTAATTGAGCCATCTGCAGGAGTTAGTGGGTGTTGTGTGACTCCAGCGCAGTATACACCTGTAGCTACCTATATTGCTGTTCTCTAATTGAGCCATCTGCAGGAGTTAGTGGGTGTTGTGTGCCTCCAGCACAGTATACACCTGTATCTACCCTTTATTGGTGGTGTTCTCTAATACAGCCATCTGCAGGAGTTAGTGGGTGTTATGTGCCTCCAGCACAGCACAATATACAGCTTTATCTACCATTTATTGCTGGCGTTCTCTAATACAACCATATGCAGGAGTTAGTTGGTGTTGTGGGCCTCCAGCCCAGTATACATCTGTATCTACACTTTATTGCTGGTGTTCTAAAATAAAGGCATCTGCAGGAGTTAGTGGGTGTTGTGCGCCTCCATCACAATATACACTAACCAATTGCTGGTTTTCCCATCTCCCTGCAGGCCATTAACATGTCTGGAAGGCCAACAAAAGGAGAGGCAGACAGGCACGAGCCAATAAAAGAGGGCAAGCATGCTCTGTGTCTAGAGACAACAGTGCTGGTCGTGGACGTGGTGCATTGTCATCAGCCATGGGACACGCTTTTCCTTATTTTCGTCAGCTGGACGTGTTGAGCCGCATCATGCCGAAGACTTGGTAGAGTGGATGACCAAGCCCTCTTCATCCTCCCTCACCCAGGCTCAGGGTACGAGCAAAGCAGCTGCCAACGCATCCTCTTCCCTCATCTCAATGTCATCATCAGTCACTCCTTCCCTAGACCCACCATGTCCCCCTGAGGAGTCCCCCGAACTGTTTGATCAGTGTTGGGTACATGCTCCAGGAGGATGCCTAGAGTTTTGTAGGCTCTGATGATAATACCCAGCTAGAGGAAGGCAGTAGCGTGAGCGCAGAGAGAGGGGATGCTCAAGGACAGCAATCTGGCAGTCATGTTCCACAAGCTGCAGCATACTGCCAGGTTTGCTCCAGTGATGAAGAGGGAGGGGATGAAGAGGTCACTGACTCCACATGGGTGCCTGGTAGGAGAGGAAGAGGAGGCACATCTCCAACAAGGCAGGATGCCCTCCGGGGGCCAGCTTAGGGGCAGCACCCTGACTGAATCACACCGCAGAGCTCCATCTGTGCAGGGCACTGCCTCTGCGCATTATTCTAAAAGTTCTTTGGTGTGGGCCTTTGAGACGAGTGCATCAGATCTCACCGCTGCTATTTGCAACATATGTCTCAAGCATATCTCGCTGGCCAAAACATGAGCCGCTTGGGCACCACATGCTTGACCAGACATATGTTGACCTGCCATGCAGCTCGTTGGCAAGCTTACCTCAAAGACCCACACCAAAGAACAAAGCCAACCTCTCCTTGCTCCTCATCAGCTGGGATCTCCAACCCCACTAGACCTTCAGTCCTCTCTGAATCCTGCACTGAGAGGAATGAAGGTGTAGAATTAGGTGCGTCACAGCCAAGTGCTAGCACTACACCCACATCGGATTGTAGCAGGCAAATTTCCCTGCCCCAGATGCTGGAACGTAAAAATAAGTTCACTCCCAGCTATCCACATGCCCAGCGGTTGAATGCTAGCTTGGCTAAATTGCTAGCACTTCAACTGCTGCCTTTTCAGTTGGTAGACTCAGCCCCCTTCCGTGAGTTTGTGCAATGTGCGGTTCCTCAGTGGCAGGTCCCCAAATGCCACTTTTTGTCACGGAAGGCGATTCCGGCTCTCTAACGGCATGTGGAAGGCAATGTCCTTGCCTCGCTGGACAGGGCGGTCAGCGTTAAGGTGCATATGGTCCAGCAGGCAAGGACAGGGACGTTACCTGTCCTTAACGGCCTATTGGGTCACTCTTCTGGCAGCTGGGAAGGATGCAGGACAAGGTGCAGTAGTGTTGGAGGTTGTTCCACCACCACGCCTCCAAAATGCTACTACTGGTTGTGACACACCTCTCTCCTCCACCCCCTCCTCCTCTTCTTCCTCCATGGCCTCTTGCAGTGCTCTGTCCTTGGAAACCAGAGGTGCTCCATAGGCGTTCAAGGGGCTACGCAAGTACGCAGGTAAAACAATGCCATGCTATGCTTGTGCTGGTTTGTTTGGGGGACAGGAGCCACACTGGGGCAGATATTTTGTCAGCGCTGCAGGGGCAGGCCGAGAGGTGGTTGACACCACACCAGCTTAAGCCAGGATTGGTGGTTTGCGACAATGGCACCAACCTCCTCTCCGCCCTCCTACAGGGACAACCGACCCATGTGCCCTGTGTGGCTCACGTCCTTAACCTGGTGGTGCAGTGGTTCTTGGGCAGGTACCCAGGCTTACAGGATGTCCTGAAGCAGGCCAGGAAAGGCAGTGTGCATTTCCGCCGATCATTTAATGCCAGTGCTCGGTTGGCTGAGCTCCAAAAAGGAGTTGAACCTGCCCAAGAACCGCCTTATATGTGACATGCCCACCAGGTGGAACTCAATGTTGGCCATGCTGCAGTGGCTGCACACGCAGCAGAGGGCCATCAATGAGTACCTGTGTGACTATGGCACCAGGACAGGGTCAGAGGAGCTCAGTTTTTTCTCACCACGCCAGTGGGGCATGATCAGGGATGCATGCACAGTCCTGTCACCATTTGAGGAGGTCACAAGGATGGTGAGCATTGACAGTGCATGCATCAGTGACACTGTACCGCTTGTCCACCTCTTGGAGCATACGCTGCGTGGAATAATGGACAGGGCCCTTGAGGCAGAACAGAGGCAGGAAGAGGAGGACTTCCTTGCCTTTCAAGGCCCCCTTTATCCAGTGTTCCTGCTGTCCCACCCATCACACAGGAAGAGGACGAGGAGGATGATGATTGTGTCAGCATGGAGGTGGAGCCTGGCACTCGGCATCAGCAGTGTTCTAGGGATGATTTACAGTCCCAAGAAACCTGTGGACTTGTACGTGGCTGGGAGGAGGTGGCTGCGGATCATGTTGTCCTTAGTGACGCAGAGGACTCTGGACCAAATGCCTCAGCTAACCTACGCTGCATGGCCTCCCTGATCCTGCAAAGCCTGCGGAAGGATCCTCGTATTCTTCGGATCAAGGAGAGGGACCATTACTGGCTGGCCACTCTCCTTGATCTACGGTACAAGGGTAAGGTTGCCGACCTTATCTTGCCGTCGCAGAGGATGAGGGATCTCCGGGAGGCCTTGCAGAAAGGTCTGTGCAACGCGTTCCCAGAGACTGGGAGGTTACAAACTCCTGGTCTTGGACAACGTGTTGCTGAGGCTTTGGTCAGGAGCGGTGGAGAAGGAGGCCGTCTGACCGATGCGTTCAATTTTTTAGTCCGCAGCCCCAAGGTATGATCGGTTCCAGCAACCATCACCAGCATCTGATTTACATGGTGCAGGAATACCTAGGGGCAAGGTCAGACTTGGACATCTTTCCAACCGAAAATCCGCTGGCTTACTGGGTCTTGAGGATGGATCACTGGCCAGAGC
This sequence comes from Lithobates pipiens, assembly GCF_037356315.1. NCBI lineage: Eukaryota > Metazoa > Chordata > Amphibia > Anura > Ranidae > Lithobates > Lithobates pipiens. Next base: position 3,252,096 of record NW_027507903.1, read on the forward strand.
TTGCACAGTATGCAATTGAGCTACTGGCCTGTCCTGCATCCAGTGTTCTTTTGGAACGCACCTTCAGTGGTGCTGGTGGCTTTGTAACTGATCACAGGGTGCGCCTGTCCACCGAATCAGTTGATCGACTGACTTTAATAAAGATGAATCAGTCTTGGATCACCACCAGCTACCAAGCACCTGAAGCTGATATAACCGAATAATTTTTTTTGAAATATCACATCCCTTCAAGAGTGCCTATGCTAATGCTGAGCGACTGTCCTGTCATGTTGACGGTCTATCCTCTTCCTCCTCTGCCGATATCTTGGAAGAACATTTTTGGTTCTGGGTGATGCCACCAGCCCAAATTTTCAGCCCCTGTTTAACAGGGGCGTGTAATTACAATTCTTGATATAATATTTCACAGCAGGGCCCATTCCTGTGACAACCGAGAGTAACTGTGAGGATAGCGTTGTGGCAGCAGCAGCAGCACCACCACCACAACCACCAAAAGCCCAATTTTTCTACCACTGTTCAACAATGGCATGTAATTACAATTCTTGATATAATAGCTCACAGCAGGGCGCTCCAGCGCCCACCAAGAGTAACATTGAGGGCTTACAGTGTTGTGGCAAACCATGCCATTTTTCTCAATGATTTTCATCCATATTGCCAGAACAAGATATTACATTAAAACTGCAAGCAGTTTTAAATGATTTTTTTTTCTGTTAAATGTCATTTTGTGCAGGGACTGTTCTAAACACAGGAAGCATGTGCCACTTCCCAGGCATACTATAGACACCCCCCCAGGCATGATATTTAAAGGAATATTTCACTTTATTTTTTTCACTTTAATCGTCATTAAAATCAGTGCTCCCGAAAAAGTGGAAATTTTTTAAAACATTTTAGGCATTTTCCCATGTCCCCCCCGGGGCAGTAGCCAGGTTCCCAAACCCTTTTTAGGACAATATCTTGCATATTAGCCATTAAAATTAGCACTTTTTATTTCGAACGTTCGAGTCCCATAGACTTCAATGGGATTCTAAAGTTCGTACAAATTTTTGGTTCGTTCGAAAGTTCTGGTGCGAACCGAACCAGGGGGTGTTCTGCTCATCCCTAGTGAGGGCTACTAAGTATGAACAATGATTGGTCTCCTCACCCAGTCAGTCTCCTCCCCCCCCCCCCCCAGGATCACTCCTTAGGGAACAGTTATAATACACGATTTATGTAGCACCAACAGTAAATGCAGCACTTTACAACGTAGAGGGGGGACAGCACAATTACAGTACAGTTCAAAACAGAAGGGACAGGAGGGCCCTGTGCATAGAGCTTACATTCTAAAAAAAGGGAGGGGGTGGTGGTACAAAAGGAAATAGATGTGGGGAATGATTTGATGGGGGTGGCAGTTGACCACTTGATCACCCCCTACTGTTAACCCCCTTCCCTGCCAGTGACATTTACACAGTAATCAGTCCATTTTTTATAGCACTGATCGCTGTATAAGTGGCAATGGTCCCAAAAATGTGTCAAAAGTTTCCTTTCTGTCTGCCATAATGTCGCAGTCCCGATTATAAAAAAAAAAAAAAGAAAAGAAAAAAAGCGATGATCACCGTCATTACTAGCAGTTAAAAAAAAATTAAAAAAAAATAAATTTATATATATATATATATATATTTTTATAGATATATATATATATATAATTTTAATAAAAATGCCATAAATCTTTACCCTATTTTATAGATGCTATAACTTTTGCACAAACCAATTAATGTACGCTTATTGCGATTTTTATTACCAAAAATATGTAGAATACATATCAGCCTAAACTAAGGAAAAATTTTAGCTTTTTAAAATTAAAAAAAAAAAGCTAAGGGGGATATTTAGTATAGCAAAAACTACAAAATAGTGTTTTTTTGTTTTCCAAAATTTTCGCTTTTTTTTGTTTATAGCGCAAAAAATAACCGCAGAGATGATCAAATACCACCAAAATAAAGCTCTATTCGTGGGGGAGAAAAAAAAAAAAAAAAAGGACAATCAATTTTGTTTGGGTACAACATCACACAACCACGCAATTTTCAGTTAAAGCGATGGAGTGTTGTATTGCAAAAAAATGGCCTGGTCATTGAGCAGCCAAATCTTCCGGGGCCCAAAGTGGTTAAAAGGAGAGTACAAGAGTATGTTCTAGAATAATCCACACACAGAATTTGCAATTTTTTAGCTATATTTATTAAGGATTGCCAATTTATTCCCACCCCAACACTGCAGGACAAACTCAGATTTGTGGGGTACAGGTGTGCCGTACCGATGTCATTTCAGCCCCACGGGCGCACACACTCGCAGAAAGGTTAAAACTTAATCCGAGTCAGATTTTCGAAGTAAAAAAAAAAAAATATACAATTAAAACTGGTCTCAGGTTTAAATAAAAATCGGAAGTAATAAAATGCGACTTCCAAGAGCTGATTAGTTATGAGTATCTTAAAAAATGTTTTCCTGAACAGATAACGGATTGTGATGCGAGCAATAGATATTTCAGAATTCCAACCTTACTTGCAAAAAAGGTATTTGGATCAAGCTTTCCTTTTTTGAAGAAAAATGAAGAAAATCCATATGCACAACACCTGATAAAGAGGTACCAATTACCAGTATAGAATAAAATTGAATGGCTAAAAAAACCTGTGTGAAAAGCCAAATGGAAGCTGCCAATCTTTACAACAACTGGGCTGCACACTGGTTCCAGGACAGCATTGTAACTGGCAAGGAACGGACATTAACAGCCCAACTCCATGTTTACCGTTCTTTTAAAAATAGTTAGTTTGGGCCAAGCTGGCCATTTACTACACTAACAGGTGCTCTGTATTACCTTTATATAGCCTCAGCTATATACAGCAGGGGTGTCCAACCTTGGGACCTTCCTGGGCCACATTGGAAGAAGAGGACCTGTCTTGGGTTGCACATAAAATACACCAACAATAAGGATAGCCGATAAGCAGAAATAGACAGATCACAAGGTCACAGGAGGTTAGAACAGGGGTCATAGTACCTATGTAGTGTGAGTTCCCGAGTGTTGTCTGAGCAGTGTGTGTGGATCGTTAGTACTTGTGTATTGTGAGCGCATGTCGGTCTGCGAGTACCTGTGTATTGTCTCGTTGAGTATTAGTGTCAGTAAGCTAGTTGTTAGGTAATTTGGACAGGGTATATAATCCCCAATCCTCATAAAATTTAATGGGTACGATGCCCGGCTGGTGTGGAGAGGCAACTCGTACATCTTGCAGCATGTATGCGTTCCTTGATCTTCTGAGGGTGAATACTGCTGTGCAAAAATGTAACCTCATGGTTTCCCTGGAAGCCCAGGATCTGAATCTGGGGAAGAAACTGTCAGCACTTAGAAGTCCCTCCATACTAAAGGAGAGCCAGGAACGTACATGGCAGGGGCCAGCAGAGAGGTGAGTGGAGACAAAGAGGTGCAGGCACTAGTAAAGAGTAGATGGGCGACAGTCAGGAAGGATAGAGGGGGAAGTGCCAGGGAGGCAGATCCAGGGCTGGAGCATCCTAATAAGTACGCTCCATTGAGCGACATTGGTGAAACCAATAAGGGACTAGCACTGCTGGAGCCAAGGGACTCTCCTAGCTGCCAGGGGAAGAACTCCTCCAGTGAGAGTGGGGGGGAAGGAGCAAAGGGAAAGGAAAGACAGATTCTGGTGGTAGGGGACTCAATTCTTAGGAGGACAATGAGGGCAATCTGTAACAAAGACCTGAAGCGCCGAACTGTATGTTGCCTACCGGGCGCTCGAGTTCGGCACATTTTGGATCTGGTGGACAGATTACTGGGATGAGCTGGGGAAGACCAAGCTGTCATGGTGCACGTTGGCACCAATGACAAAGTCAGAGGCAGATGAAGTGTCCTAAAGAACGATTTTAGGGACTTGGGAGCTAAATTGAGGAAAAGAACCTCCAAGGTACATCAAGCCACACCAGAAAGGCAGAGAGAGATTAGGGAAGTAAGCCAGTGGCTGAGGAGCTGGTGTAAGGAGGGGTTTGGGGTCCTGGAGTACTGGGCCGAATTCTCAGTCGATAAAAAGCACTATAGAAGGGTTGGACTGCACCTAAATGAGGATGGTGCAGGGCAGCTGGGACTGAAGATGGCCAAAAAGTTAGAGGGGTTTTTTTTTTTTTTTTTTTTTTGAGGGGTTTTTAAACTAGGCGATGGAGGGGGGGGGGGGGGGTCCAGAGGTAGAGATAGTCAGCAAGGAACATATTCCAGAGGGTAGTACTGGGGGCATTAGTGGTAGGGTGACTAAAGCATATAAAGCCAAGGTAAGTATAGTAACAAGTCCTAGTTAGAATCTCGGAACACCCAATAAGAGGATAATATGCAACCGGTCTAAACTACGTGGCATTTTTGCCAATGCCAGGAGCCTGGCGGACAAGATGGGTGAAATAGAGATACTGTTGTACAAGGAGGATTTGGATTTTGTGGGAATTTCAGTCCTGGTTCAAAATTTCTCATGATTGGCTGGCAACCATTCAAGGGTATACCCGTTATCGCAAGGATGGAGGGTAAAAAAGAGGGAGGGGTATATACAAGTGAATGTGAGAGATGACATCACTAAGGGAACTAGGGAGGAGGTGGAATCCTTATGGGTAGAGCTGCAAAGGGATGAAGCCAAGGGGAAAATAATACTGGGACTATGCTAAAGGTCCCCTAACCTGAGGGAGGAAGGGGAGATGGATCTTCTATCACAATTTGAATTAGCAGCAAGGATGGGAAGTTTTATAATGGGGGATTTTAATTATCCAGACAGACTGGGCGGAGGGAACCACGCATTTATCTAAGGGTCGTCAGTTCCTAAATGTCTTGCAGGACAATTTCATGGGTCAGATGGTAGACGCACCAACTAGAAATAAAGCGTTACTGGATCTACTGATTACCACCAATACAGACCCGATCACTGATGTGGAAATATGGGGCAATTTAGGTAATAGCGATCATAGGTCAATTGGCTTCAGTAGAAATCACAGAAATAGGAAACAAAAAGGGGAATACAAAGACACTAAATTTCAAAAGAGCCAACATCCCTAAACTCTTAGAAGGCATAAATTGGGATAAAATCTTAGGAACAAAGAACATGGAGGAGAGATGGGTTTGCTTTAAAAGCATATTAAATAAGGGCATTAGCCAATGCATCCCATTGAGTAATACATTTAAAAGAGCAGAGAAGTCCTGGATGACTTAACTCCAATGTAAAAATGCATATAAAAGCAAAGAAGGCCTTCAAAAAATACAAGGTGGAGGGATCATCATCAGCATTCAGACTTTATAAAGAATGCAACAAGAAAACGTAAGAGTGCAATAAGGATGACTAAGATAGAACATGAAAGACACAGAGGAGAGCAAAAAAAAACAAGAAATTCTTTATGTAAACAGTAAAAAAGGGAGGACAGACCATATTGTCCCCATAAAGAATGAGGAAGGACATCTGGTTATAAAGGATGGGGAGATGGCAAAGGCATTGAATGTATTCTTCTCCTCAGTCTTCAAGGGAATCAGGGGGCTTCAGGAACCAAAATTGCAGTGTTTATCCTCATGACACATCACAGGATGCAATCCATGGTTAAAAGATGACAAACTTAAAATTAGACTAGGGAAACGTAACATTAATAAATCACCGGGACCAGATGGCTTGCACCTGAGGGTACTTGGGGAACTCAGTCAAGTAATTGCCAGACCATTGTTCCTAATTTTTACTGACAGTCTACTAACTGGAATGGTATCAGCTGGTTGGAGAAAAGCCAATGTAGCCCCGATATTTAAAAAGGGCCCAAAATACATACCTGGGAATTACAGACCAGTTTGCCTAACATCAATAGTACGTAAACCCTTGGAGGGGATGATAAGGGACTATATACAAGATTTTAGTAATGAGAACGGTATCATTAGCAGTAATCAGCATGGATTTGTGAAGAATCATTCTTGCCAAACCAATCTACTAACCTTCTATGAGGAGGCGAGTTGCCATCTAGATAAAGGCAGGCCCGTAGACGTGGTGTATCCGGATTTTGAAAAAGCATTTGACCCCATTCCTCAAACGCTTACTTTACAAAATAAGGTGCGTTGGCATGGACCATAGGTTGATTACATGGATTGAAAACTGGCTACAAGGGCAAGTTCAGAGGGTGGTGATAAATGGGGAAAACGAGGAATGGTCAGGAGTGGGTAGTGGGGTCCCCCAGGGTTCTGTGCTGGGACCAATCCTGTTGAATTTGTTCATAGATGACCTGTAGGATGGGGCAAACAGGTCAATCTCTGTATTTGCGGACGATACTAAGACAAGCCGGTTATTAACTTCTCCGCAGGATGTGGAAACCTTGCAAAAAGATCTGAATTAATGGGGTGGGCAACTACATGGCAAAGGAGGTTCAATGTAGAAAAATGTAAAATTATGCATTTAGGTGGCAAAAAATATTAATGCAATCTATACACAGGGGGAGAAGCTCTGGGGGAATCTAGGATGGAAAAGGAGCTGGGTGTCCGAGTAGATGATGGGCTCAGCAATGACATGCAATGCCAAGCTGCTGTTAAAGCAAATTATTGGCACATATTAAAAAGTGAATAATTACAGAGATAAGACGATAATTCTCCCGCTCTACAAGACTCTGGTCCGGCCGCACCTGGATTATGCTGTCCAGTTCTGGGCACCAGTTCTCAAGGAGGATGTACTGGAAATGGAGCGACTACAAAGAAGGGCAACAAATCTAATAAAGGGTCTGGAGGATATTAGTTATGAGGAAAGATTGCAAGCACTGAACTTATCCTCTCTGTAGAAGAGACACTTAAGAGGGGATATAATATAAATTTAAAAATATCGTGCTGGTGACCCCCACAATATGGATAAAACTTTTTTGCGGGAAGGGAGTTTAACAAGACACGTGGCCACTTATTAAAATCAGAAGAAAAGAGGTTTAACCTTAAACTACGTAGAGGGTTCTTTACTATAGGAGCGACAAGGATGTGGAATTCCCTTCCACAGATGGTGGTCTCAGCGGGGGGGGGCATCGATAGTTTCAAGAAACTATTAGCCAAGGACTAGGGATATACAATGTAATACTGACATATAATCATACACATAGGTTGGACTTGTGTCTTTTCGACCTCGCCTACTATGTATGTATGGTAATTATCACTGAAATAGATAGATAATGTACCTGAGAAGTAATTTTCCTCGGACAATCCTTCATCCACAAGTTTTCTTTTTTTTTTTTGGGTTCCGTTTTCTTTTGCAATGCGGAAGCCAAGGGATTCGATTTCAACTATATATATATGTGCTGTGTGGGGAGTAGAGATGGGCTCAGGCATGTTTGAAGTTCCACAAGCTCGATCCTGCCAGGAAGCTGACACTGCACATCACTAATCACAGGCAGGGAGATCTTTCCCGATCTGTACAGCTATGACCCGACAAATGTCTCCCTGCCAGTGATTAGCGCTGTACAGTGTCAGCTTCCTCCTGGCCGAATTGGGCATTTGGGATTTTGTACATGCCTGAGCCCATCTCTAGTTGAGATTGTGTGTCACCCCAGGACCCCCCCCCCTTCATATAAATGCAGCCATGCTGCATTTATATGGAGCTAAATCGGGAGTCCCTGATCTGCTGCTACCAGGGCCTAGCTTCTCATGGTCGGCCACCGTGGCAGCTATGCTTGCACAGTATCCCCACATGCATGCACGTGCTTAGCTTGTTCCTGTCTAGCACCATGGCTCCTACGCGTGCAGGGAATCGCCTCCAGACAAGCCAAGGCCACATGCAGCCCACAGGTAGGTAACCCGTGATATACAGTATAGAGCTCTTAGTTCCGACAACGGGATGAGAACTTACCATCCAACTCCTGGAGCAAAACAGAGTTGGACTGAGTGCTGCTCAGCCAGCCATTTATGGGATAGGAAGTGTTATATTGTATGAATACAATACTTCCTCCAATTGGCTGAGATGGAGAGCGTGACCACATCTGCCTGCCTCTCGACTTCAGCCATTCAGAGGAAGCTGTGTACTCACCCATAGAATACAAAGCTTCCCACGAATGGCTGAGCAGCAACTGTTTTGTTCTGGGAGTTAGAAAGTTCTCACCCTGCTATGGGAACGCAGCACTGCATACTATAGGTTCCAGAGGTCAGTCTGCCCCTTGTTATCACAAACAGCCAGGAAGGGGGTCAAAGGGCACTGAATTAAACATTGGCAGGTCAATAGGTAAGCATAGAGATAACCATAGACAGTAGAGCTCTCCTCTTGCATGTCTGCTCCAGTCACCATCTTGGGCGCACCCTGGTATAGCTGAGGCTACAAACAGTTGAATACAGTGCGTGTCCAAGTAAGTTCACCCATATGTGCAGTGAATAGTTTAGTCCGGTTGGCACAATGTATTTAAAAAAAAGGACATACATAAAGTTAAGCTTTTGTGTTGGATTCACACCCCCCCCCCCCCCCCCCAACCATAAAATGTTTTTCTCTGAGTTTCTAAAGAAATTTTATTAAATTATTGGATGATGGTACTTCTATTTTGCCCAAGTTTAAGGCTTTAACTTTGAGGTAAACTCACAATCTTTTCACTTTTCTCTGGAGTTGATTGAAGGACACAGCTCAACTCCTCACAGATGGGCTTGAATCTGCCACCTTGAGGAACAGGACACTAGTGAAAATTAAACTAAGAGCACACATAAGGGGTAACTGCAGTGGTGGCCAAACTCCCCCATCTGTCACCAGGACTGTAATACAGCAGTATTATAAGCATGACAAACCGCAAAAAAGACTGGGTGGGTGCTGTGTCCTTCAATGAACTCAGAGAAAAGGTTTTTCTTTTTTTTTTACGGTGAGTACAAAAATACAAATTTTCTTTATCATTCACTGACGGACACAAGGACGTCCCAAAGCAAATGGCAGAAAGACAGAAGAAAAGGGTGGGCCCACAACCAAACAAAATTTGAAAAAAAGGGTAATAAAAATGCCTAAACTCATAAGAAGCTAGGCAAAAACAGAGTCCTGTGTTGCAGATGGGAGGTTTGGCTACCACCAGAAGGCCGCCCCTTATGCATTCTTTCAGTTTAAGACCCCTTTCACACGGACGTTTCAATCAGGTCCGCCAGTCCGGTTTTCAAGTGGCCCTGATCGGAACCTCCATTCTTCTCCATCGAGCGGCAGGTGTCCGTTTACCCCCACCTACACGCAATTCGATCCAGTCTGCCAAAAGACGACAGATGGGGATCTGTTCCTCTTCCATCCAGCGGATTGGATGGCAGTCCGTGTACACAGTTGGTCCATTTACATCCAGCCACCCATAGTGGAGAGCAGTATGCTCTGCATGAGCGCAGTGGACGCGGACCTGTCATCCGCCTGCTCAGCGGATATATCCTCTACTGAGCAAGCGGATCACAGCCGCAGTCCACCCCGTGAGAAAGGGGCCTAAGTTGCACAAGCGTACTGCTCCTGAGGGTTGCTCCATCAAGCTCATCTGTGAGAAGTTAAGATGTGTACATCAATGAAGGATCAGGAAATAAAGGCTTCCACTACTAGAAGGCAACGCACAGTTTAACAAAGGGACGCATTATTATTAGCGGAGCTTAGCTCCTTTGTGCTAGGATAAGAAACTTCTGAAAAAGCAGATTAGAATCACACAATCAATGACAATTTTCTCTTTTAAGTTTAACAATTAGTTGTCTAAGTCAATTGCTATTCATGCACTGGAGCTACTAATTATGGCTGTAACCAGCACATCCTCCGAGAGAAGCATCACCAGACTCTTGTGGTTAAAAACACCTAATGCCCCATCTATCAGGAAATATACAAAGTATTGTACACGCATCTCACAAGGAGTCCAAAGCAAATGCCACGAGAGCGTTTTAGAATGGATGCGCCACGAGCCTCGGCTCCACCTGCAGCCGTAAGTGCAGGATTCATGGTAACGGAAGTGTATTCTTCATGGCCGACCTCCGACTTCGAACGGACGCAATCGCTGCTTTACAAACAAATGTAGGTTACGGCTTCTATTTACACAAATTACATACAAAATAATATATAAATATCCGAAGAGGAATTGGTACTTGGCCGTACTGCTTACACAAGGAAGAACGGACCCCGCTTCAGAAAAAACATTCCAGGACCCTTCACAATGAACAGGGCCCTAACCCCATGGTCAGTCGGGTCTACAGCAGGTGGTCTGGTTTTAGTTGGCAACCTCTGCCACATATACTGAGCCCTCAAGTCCCCAACCTAGAATCATGCTGGCAGAACAGAGCCTGCGGGGCATGGTCAAAAAAAATAAAATAAAAGTATCCCCATCTCAGTTTAGAAAGTCCAGATAGTTTTGGGCATCGTGATTATGGATGTTACAAAGATCAGATCGAGAAGAAACTGAACCAAATATCCAGCAAAAGGTTCATATCCACAGACCCAAGAAAAAGGGATTTAGGAGTCCATCAGTCAGGAAGTTCAACTTCTACAGCCAAAAGTGGCCTGGATCCTGTTGCCTTTATTCGGTATCTTTTTGAATGTTATTGGGCCTCTCCATCAAACATAAGAAGGGGGCAAGCAGTTGATTGATAGATCTGAAGCTCCCCTACACCAGTGTATAGAAGAAGACCGGTGGCTGGTCTTTAGGCCCTTTGCTTACAGTACAAGTAAAGCCCTGGCGCTTGGCACGTTTGATCTGTTTCATTTTCTGTCCAGGTCACAAGTTACAGGGTCTCACCAAAGTGGTCTTTTCTATATTCAGCTGCATCCCCTTGTCCATCATTTTCATCATCTAACAAAAAAGAGAAAAAAAAAGAAAAGTTACAGGTTAAAAATACAGTGTTATAATATTACACTTAGTAAATAGCGTGAGGCGACAATGCACAACGGGAATCTCAAAAAGTTAAATTTGCAACAAAAAGCATGATGTGTAACTATGCGTTTTAGACAGACTGCATTTTTGATTGACCATTTGCAGGTGAAAGCCCAACTCTCTATGTTTAATGTGCCTTGAAATAGTTTGTTTGGGCCATGCTGGACCATTTTATATCATGAAGTATGGTCTTTTTCCTGGAAAGGTACAAGCAACTTCCCCTCTGATGCCAGAAACAGTCTCTTGTTCGTCACCTCAAAACGGGAAGGGGGGTTGTGTTAGAGTGGAGCGCAACTACATAGGATACCCCTGTACAAAAGTCTTAAAGGAGGAGTCAAAGAGAGCAGAATCCTGACCACGGATAGTGTTGAAAGCAATAAACCGGTCAAAATCCAGCTAAAAACAAGAAAAAAAAATGTGTTCCCCAAAAAGAAAACTCCTTATGTGATATTGTCCATGCCCGAATATGATGACCTTCCGGTAGGATGGTTCTGCTTTGCAGAGAAAGCCAAAATCGCCCAAAGTTTCAGGATGTTGACTGGAACATGAGCCTCCCCCAACAACCAAGCCCCATGCACGGACCAGGTGCTCAGAACTCTTCGCAAGCCTAACAGGCTGGTGTCCATCATGAAGATCCTTCAAAGCATCGTAAGGGAGGACTTTCCCGACTGCAAACCTGGATTCCTAAGCCACCACGCCAGTGACAACCTGGTACTCAGTGGGTTGATCAGGACCTGTATGGTGGGGGGGAAAAACACACAACAGATGGCTCCAGAACTGGACAATACAAAATCGGAGATTGGAGTGTTTTAAGTTTCTCCTGTGGAAGGAATACTCGGGGCTGATCTGTGTAGAGGACTAGACCAGGATAGTCAAAAAGAAGAAGAGTTGGTTTCCAACAGATATTTCTGAAGGTTAACCCATTAGCGGAGTACGCAAGTATGTGGGTGGGTCTTGACGACGAGAGGCCATATATATTTGTGTATCCAAATGGAAACAAACCAGTGATGAGAGCATGTGTCCTGCTTGCTCCTGGAACAGTTACCATCCCCCAACAAAAAGCAAGTAGCAACTGGGAGCTTTCTGATCATGTCACCGCTGTGACAGCCAATCACTGCAGTCATATGATCATAAATACCACCCCATCTCCCGGCATCAGAAACCCCTTAAAGGATAGGGAGGCACCAGCGTTAAGGGGTTAAGGATCCATCTGAACCCAAATATCGCAGTCTGAAAGAGCCCACGCCAAACGGTCCCTCAAGAGACGGTTTTCTAAATAACCCACATAGAAGATGTTGTAGCACTTTAGGGTGGACCTCCGCTTTAAGGTTGCAAGTAAAAAGCAGAGGAGGGGGAAGGAACAAAAAACTCTAGTTTGTGGACCTGGGAATGCACTTCTGCTACCCAAGCATCTGAGTTCCAAACTGTCTGAACTTTTACAAAGGTTAAAGAATGTTTTTGAACCCCAATTATTAAAAACTGTCAATATATGCTACATTACATTGTCTTCCGACTCACTTTTCCACTAGAGCATTTATTTTCTATAGCTTGGAATAAAAATGGTTAGTCATGCTATTCTCTGCATCCTCCCACTCTGGAAAATGTACAAAGAGTAGGGGGACCCCATGCAGAGTGAAGATTTGGCAGAACGAGTGCCAGACCTTGTAGGCGGACGCCGAGCAAGATTTAGGCTAGGTTCATACCGCAGCACAGAGCAGCTCACAGCAAGTGTCTGGTTCGTCCCCATTCACCATTTCAGGTCCAATTTAAGCCCAAACTTTCGGACCTGAAAACAGACAAAACGACACACAGGAGCCGCACTGGAGATGTGTGAATCGGCTCCATTGAGAGCGTGTCACAATCTCTAGACATACGAAGAAACCCACATCCAAGTCGCAATAGTGTGAATCCAGCCTTAAGAGAGGGAAGAACTTCATCTATTCACTGAGGAAGATGGGCGCTCTCCCATCTCACCAGCAGCAGCATTTTTGATGATGCTGTCAAGAGCTGGTCCATAGAGATGCTGCCATGCAAGTCAAATGCTTTTTACACAAGGATTGTACAATGCAGCACTTTAGGCAAAGCGTCCTAATACATATGAACCTGACTCACATACGTAGGAATAGAGACTGGAGGCTTCTAGCAAACCATCAAAGCTAAAATTTAAGGCTACCACCATCCACTCCACACATTCTATTTTGACCAGTCAGACATGGTCTGAAAAAGTAAGCTTACAGCCAGAATTGGGACAAGGGGAGGAAAAGCCACCAAGAGCTCTAGAAAGCGATTCCAACCGCTTATCGGTTGGATTCCTAAAAGAAAAGGCGCATTCGCTGCCAGAATAGAAAGCACTGCGCTAATGCGAGCACTTCTGCATAAAATGGATACGCATAATAATGCATATAGGGGGAGCAAACAGCTTGGTCAGGAGGTTTCCAATACCCAATGAGAAAGATGGAAAAGCAGGCGTAAAAAAGGAAAGTTTTAAATGACCCAAGGCTCGGAAATCACACCAATAGAAGCAACACGCTTAACCTATAGATTCAGAATGGTGCACACTGAATAAAGGACAGGGTTCTCCAAAGTTTGTAAAGAAAGTTTTACAGTTTACGGTCTTTCAGACTTTAGGGGCACAGGACCATGGCCAGTGGGAGTGGGAAATGTCCTATCCTTTGGTTTTAGGGGATTTATTAGGGCCAGTGGGACGAATTATTACCCCAAAAGCCAGATAAAAAGCAAGCAAAGGGCCACATTCAGCTCTCGGCCCGCAGTTTGGAGACCACTGAATTAGGAGATGAAATGGCGTCCTTTATTTGGAAGCAATGGCATTAGACTGTGGCAAGCTCATCAGTCAAGGATCGAGGCAATACCAATGACTCTGGATTTCTGCAGCCAACTTTCAGCAGAACAAACATTGGATAGCATCCAATGCAGAACCCAGTTCCAGCTGTAAAGAGACGAATCTCCCACTGCAATGTAAAGAAGAGTCTACATTGAAGGGGGACATTAAAAAAAAAAAAAAAACACCACAAAAACAAAAAACTGGAGCATGCTGGTAGTTGGGAGGCGTTCTGGGTTGGCCTGTTTGCCAGTGTCCAATCCTCCTGCAGGGAACAGCATAACCCAAAGGTTTTAAACTTCCTATGGCCCGCAATGGATGACAAGAAAGAAAAGAGGTTTTTGCCATTCATATGCTTCAAGAATTCACACCATTTATTGAATAAAGAGTGTGAAGTACTTTCGTAATGGTTCCGGGGTTGATGTACCGATCCAGGATGTTCCATAAGGCTACATGTACACGGGTGGTGCTGCCTATCAGCATCAAAACCCAGCGCTATCAAATACCAAAGGGAGGCACAGAACAGTGAGCAGCCCCTCTCCCAGCAGTCTGTCAAAATATTTGATAGGCTAAAACATGTGGTGGTTAGACGCTGTACCGAACAGTACGCAGATTTGGGGCCGTACGCCCCAGATGCAAAATTCCTGCGTTTGGTGCATACGTCCCTGGACGCATAAAATCCTAATCCAGCTAATGAGCAATGCACCGCTCAGGTGAGTGTACTCGCAGAATCTTAAGCACCTGCCTTGCCACCGGGTATATCAGAGAAAAGAGAAAGTGGCCACACACCGCTGACTTCATCCAGATAGAAGGCCTTTATTTCTCAGAAAATGGAACAAACCGCACAGGAACTTGACAAGCTGTCAACGCGTTTCACACAGTTTTTTTGAACACTGCATATCTGCGCTTATCGCAAACTTGACAGACTGATAGAAGTGGGGCTGGGTGATATGCCTGGGCCTCCGGGGCACATGAAAACTCCAGGACTGATGCTGATGGGCCAAACCACCTGTTGTGCATGAGGCCGATGGACTAGATTATACTATATAAAAAAATAAATAAAAAAAAGCACAAAGATTAAAAATTAACCATATGACATTATAAAAAAATAAAATAAAGATACTTAACAGGCACCTTTAACCCACATTGCTCCTGTGAAATTAGCAAGCAAAACATCCTTTATACTGGTAGAAACAGAAACATTGTGCATTGCCAACAATAAGCCTGAAGTGCGTTTTGTGAATAATTCCAGACGCAATGTACAAATGCAAGTGATCGCTGTGCCTGGAGTCTTGGAATTTCAAGATAACAAAACATGCTTTTAACAGCGGCAGAACAGCCGCCCGTGTGAAAGGGGTTTAATAGAAACATGCAACGTTATAGATATAATATATATAACACTACGACCTTATAAACCTATCACAAGAGAAATGCAGCAGTACCATTGCAGAGCTTTCAGAAATGCTAGTTTCCTGGCTGCCATGATAATAAAATCGCTTCAATTGTGTCATTAAAGCCTAAGGCTCGGTTCACACAGGAGGCGGCACGACGCGGCACGACTTGCCGCGCCCTGACAAGTCGCCCCCGTTCTGTACTACGGAACCGTTCTAAGAGGAGCGACTCGAGTCGCTCCGACTTAGAAAAAAGGTTCCTGTACTACTTTTGGGCGACCTCGGGCGACTTGCATTGACTTCTATACAGAAGTCATTTGCAAGTCGCCGCTGAGGTCGCGGCGCGGCAAGTCGTGCCGCCCCCTGTGTGAACCGAGCCTAAGGCTTTACATGGGTCGAAGGTATACATGGGTCGAATTTCTAAAGAATTTTCTTTTGAAAATCGTATCTAAGAAATTTCGTTCGAATTTCGCAGTTAGCGGGGCTGCAGCAACAGCCGGTTTTCGTGCGGCCCATCAAATTTGAGTAAATCGGGCATATTGTAATTTAAAAAAAAAAAAACACAAAAAAAAATAAAAATAAAATAAAAAAACGATTTACTAATCAACGATTGGAGAATAGTGCGAGAAATGAAATAGAAAAAGCACACGTGCAAGAAAAGAAAATTCCCGGAAAGAAGATTCCGAGCCACGAAAATTATTTTCTGTAGCAACACGAGGTGAAATTGAAGGCTTGGTTGGCCGAACTTTGAAAATCAATGGTGGCGCCATCGGAAAACACAAAATTTCTGATTTTCAAAAGGAAATTCTTTCGAAATTCGACTATGCATGGCCAGCCTAACGCCATGTCCCGGAACTAAAGCCTCCTATCCTTTTCAGCCAAGGCAGCTGCCATCTTGGCCTCTGATCTGTAACTGCCGTGGTTCTGCACATGCGATCAGTTATGACACCAGCCATTGGATGGTTTGACAGATTGGTTGAGGACACAAGCATATGTGACAGTAAGCATGTGTGGCATGCTGGGAATGTAACTGAACTGTGAAAGTGATGGTTTAGTTCCGCTTTAAAAAAAAAAAAAAGAACGTTACATTCCCAGCACGTGCCAGGAATGCAACCATTACATATGTTTGTGTCCGCAACCAAACTGTTAAACCCTCCAATGGGCTGGTGTCATAGCTGATCACATGTGCAGAACCATGGCAGTTGAAGGCCAAACAGAATACAAGATGGCAGCTTTCTTGGCTGAAAACAATAGAATGGTTTAGTTCTGCTTTAAATGGCCCGTTTGGGCCAAGCTAAAACAAACCATTTGATGCACTAACAGGTGCACTTGTTGGGGGCACTGCATTAACTGTGTGTGGCCTCGGCTATATAGTATTTAGCGCTGTGTTTGGGGAGACTTTACTGTCCTTCGCTGGGAACAAAACACAGATCGAGCGCTGCTCAGCCATTCACAGGAAGCTTTGTATTCTATGCAAAGCTTTCAGCGATTCCCTGAAGTGGAGATTGCGACATCATCTGCCCCCCTCAGCCAATCAGAGGAAGCTTTGTATCCTATGCATGAATGCCAGGCTTCCACTGATTGCCTGAAGTGGATATTGTGACATCAGCTCACCTCTCTCAGCCAGAGGAATCTTTGTATTCCTTTATCGAATACAAAGCTTTCTGTGAATAGCCAAGCAGCACTCAGTGATTTGATTTTGTTCCGGGAGCGGGATGGGAAGTTATCATCCCACTGGCAGAACACAAAGTGCCATATACTGTATATAACAGAGGCTTCAAACCCTTAATAAACTGCGCCCAGCAAGCGCACCAGTTTTTGCAGTTTATAGTTTGCTTGGTACTATTTAAAAAAGGGACATTAAAACGCAAAAGTTAGGCTTGAAAGCCAAAGACAAGCAACTAACATTTTTAAAAGATGCCCAGTAAAGGTGCCGGCTGAATATCTCCAATGACGGGCTTTAACAGTGTCAAGCAAATAGAAAATTCCTTTTAATGGTTTAGTGCAGCAAAACTAAAGAAAGCTGATGTCTGGTTGGTTGTTACGAATTCCTTTATTTCACGGTCCACATGCGATCAATAACAGGCAGTTTGGCATAAGATGGTAGCGGATTCAGAGAGTTGTGGTCAGACCAAGGCTAGACTGGGGGGTAGCTTAGAGAATAGAATTCAGATTAGTGGCCACGCTCACCTTGTACATCTTCTTCTCCCCCATCACCATCCTCTTCCTCATTGTAAGCCAGCTCTGCCTGCTTGTCTGCCTCGTACTCACCCACGTTCCCATCATCCCCGTTATAATCTGCCACTTTAGAACCATGTTGAGGATCTACAGGGGACTCATTCTCATCAAAAAACCGACCTGGGAAGTCGGGAGTGAAAAGGAGCAGAAGAGGATAGAAAAAAAGTGGGAAAGAAGGAAGGAAGGGGAGGAAAAAATTTGAGAATATTAAGGAACAATCAGAACAGACAGGACAGAACTTCAAGGCAAAAAGACTGAGCCATCTGAAGGCTGCTGAACATTTAAAAATCAGAAATACTCCAAAAAAAAAAGGTCAAGAACATGGTACCCGGTGTATGTGGTTGTGTTCATGGGCAGGCATGGTGCCACACGAAGCTGGGCCTACAAGAAGGCATCATAAACGAAGTGTAAGCAACAATTAAAAAACGTGCACATGGCTGGGCATAAAAACCATGGACGTTCATGAAGTTTGTGCAAAGATACACAAAAAAGAAAAAAAAAAAGAACACAACATACTGATGTGGTATACAGTGAATCAGCCATTCTCAACCAGGGTTCCATGGAACCCCATGGTTCCTTCCGAAGTTTCCAGGGGTTCCTTGAGCTGTAGCTCACCAACCACCTATCTGATGGTGCCTGCATAGTCCCAAGGCCATCCCCACTTGGCAGTGCTAGCAGCATGACGCCAATGATCTTTTTAGGCCCGTTTCACATGGACTTCAGTTTGTATAAGAGCAGTGTGAACAGCAAGCTTTGGCAAAGCATTTGCAGAGCTTTCAGCAAGCTTTGTTGAAGCTTTTCAAGTATCAATCAGCTCCAGTTTGTAAATGCCGAACACAGATCCTAATGGGGAGTGCACATTGCCACTTTAAAACAAGCTGCTAGCAAGCTTCAACACTTCTTGAAGCTTGTTAAAAGCCTGCTAGCAGCTTGCTTAAAGTGGTTGTAACCCCTTACAAACCACTTTGACCTACAGGTAAGCCTAGATTAAGGTTTACCTGTAGGTCGAAGAAATATCTCCTAAACCTACACGGTTTACGAGATATTTACTAAAAGACAGTGACAGCTGCGCACAGGCGCACTATCGTCGCTAGTAGCATGTCGCCAACGGCGATATGCCGTTAGTGGCGGCTCCCGTGCTCATGCGTGGGAGTGACATCATCCCTGCTCCGGAGCTGCGAGTGGCCGGAGCAGCGATACCCGGAAGAAGGTGGACTACAGGGGACAGCGGTGACATCGCTGGCTCCTGTTTCAGGTAAGTGACACATAATGGACTACTATGCGTTGCGATGCATAGTAGCCCATTATGCTTTACCTTTGCAGGGAGACAAAGAGGAAGTAAACCCATCAGGGTTTACTTCCTCTTTAAATGTAGTATGGGGAAATCTTGTTAGGCTGTACTTCTGCTGTCTGTTGATGTCACATAGCTGGTCCAGGCCTGGGCAAGATGGCGATAATGGAGTCAGGATCCCCCCCCCACATGCCTCTCAGTAAGCTGCTGAGAGCCCGAGTCAGCTGCTCCCGCCCCCTCCATAGCACAGCGCTCCAGTGAGCACGGGGGTGGGCAGAGCAGACAACGGTGACCAACAGTCACCAGCTCTCTGCTCATGGAGCCCAGAGAACCAAGCGATTGGCAGTGTTAGAGCCAGCGGGGGACAGATGCAAAATTGGCCAGATACTGCAACCACCTAGGTAAATCTGAATCTTAAAAAAAAAAAAAATCTTATGCCGCGTACACAGGATTGAATTGTCCAGTGGACTCGGTCTGTCGGACCACAGTACGCTGGACAATTCGATCGTGTGTGGGCTCCAGTGGACTTTTTCAGCAGACAATCCGTTCGTCAGTGTGCTAGTCCGGCGGACTAAGAATGACGCATGCTCTGAAGCAAGTACGAGAAGGAAGCTATTGGCTACTGGCTATTGCACTTCCTTTTTCTAGTCTCGTCGCACGTGCTGCACGCCATCGCGTTCGAAATCGCCGGACTTTCAGAGCGTCTGTGTGTGGCCAAGTCCGTTTGTTATAAAGTCCGGCGGATTGTTAGCCGGATTGTTTGCCGGACAATTCGATGGCGTGTACGCAGCATTAGACTTCTCTTTTAAAGTGGCAGTTAGCACTCCCATTAGGATCGGTGTTCAACATTTACAAACTGGAGCTGAACGGTATTACAAATCTTGCTGAAAGCTCTGCAAAGCTTGCCGGTCATACTGTTATTATTCCAGCTGAAGCCTGTGGAAACAGCTAATTTTGGGGCATTTTTCCTCCTGATGATAACCAACATAAAGGAGCATTTTCCCCATTTGACCCCAAATTAATTGGATTTATTAAAAGGTTTCCCCAGAGACATGAAAATGTTCAGGGTTACTCTTTTTTTTTTTTTTTACCCAAAAGAGAATGTTGGCAAGAGTGGGGCATGGACAAAACAAAAAGCCAGCACATGCATGTAAAGGCATGGTCAATAAGGAGGTGTGTGGGGGGGGGGGGGGGGGGGGGCATGCGTTAGGAGACAATCTGCCAAAAAGATGCTTTTATAAAAAAAAAAACAAAAAAAAAAAAAACAATGCAAGCAATACAGGGTAAAAATGGCAGATAATAGGGCAAATTCGGTTACAAAACTAAAATAAAAAAATGGGTACATGCAAAAACAAAAATGTAAAAAAATATAAAATAAAATAAAAAATATGAAAAAAAAAAAAAAAAAAAAAATGAACAATGCTCAAGCGGAGAAATTAGAATGAATACGGAATGCAGATGGTAACATGCAGGACAGAAGCAGCGAGGCTCTGGGTGATGAAGACAAGTCATTGATGAACGGTTGCAAGAGAGAGTTGAGTGAAAGAAAAGGAAAGATGGTGGGAATGGGGAACGGTATGAAGGAAATGCCACCTACAAATAGAAAAAAGTGTCCAGGATATCTGTTCATATTGACATAAAATTTAGGTCTGAAGATGATCAAGGTTTAGTTCTGCTCCTTGGATACATTTGACAAATATCCTGGCAGAATTTCCATGGGATTACACTATAGGTTCTTTGATTTTGTACATTAAAACTGAACTCCATAAATTCAGCCTAAAATTCTGTACAATGTGAAGCCTTAAAGCGGGGCTCCACCCTAAAGTGGAACTTCCGCTCATCAGAACCCTCGCCCCCCCTCCAGCACCACAATTGGCACCTTTCAGGGGGGAGGGGGGTGCAGATACCTGTACAGTACAGGTATTTGCACCCACTTCCGGCATAAATATCCGCAGAATCTGCTGATATTTACGCCACTTCCTGCGGGTCCCCCGCTGTCCGCTGGGAAACACACGGATCCCAGAGACAGCGGGACCATCCTTATTGCGCGATTTGCGCATGCGCAGTAGGGAACCGGGAAGTGAAGCCGCAAGGCTCCACTTCCCGATTCCCATACCCAAGATGGCGGCGGCAGCAGCACCCGAGAGACGATCGAGAGATTGGCTTCGGGTGCCGTCATCGCAGTATTTGTAGCCGCTGACTTTAAAACCAGTTCCCGACCAGCGCACGCTGATGTACGTCGGCAGAATGGCACGGGCAGGCATATTGGCGTACAGGTATGTCCAATCTTCAATGCCGCCCTGCCATCGCGAGCGCGCCGGTCGGGACCCCCGTGTGTCCGGTCGCGGGTCCCACGGACTCAATCGTCTCACAGGACGGCTGAATGGAGGAAATGCTGTGTAAACAGCATTTCTCCATTCTGCCTAGCAACTAGTGACGCTGATCTCTGCTCTGTGTGATTGGAGCAGAGATCAGCGTTCACTAAATGAAAGCCCAACCCCCCACAGTTAGTAACACACCCCTAGGAACACTTAACCCCTACACTGCCACCCACTGGTTAACCCCTTCACTGCCAGTGTCATTTACACAGGAATCACTGCATTTATATAGCACTGATTGCTGTATAAATGACAATGGTACCAAAAATGTGTCAAAAATGTCCGATGTGTCCCCCACATGTCGCAGTCACAATAAAAATCGCTGATCGCCGCCATTACTAGTAAAAAAAAAATTAATAAAAATGCCATAAAACTATCCCTATTTTGTAACGCTATAAATTTTGCGCAAACCAATCAATAAATCGCTTATTGAGATTTTGTTTACCAAAAATATGTAGAGGAATACGTATCGGCCTAAACTGAGGGAAAAAAAATGTTTTTTTATTTATTTTTGGGGGATATTTATTATAAAAGTAAA
The DNA here is from genome assembly GCF_037356315.1 of Lithobates pipiens. Taxonomy (NCBI): domain Eukaryota; kingdom Metazoa; phylum Chordata; class Amphibia; order Anura; family Ranidae; genus Lithobates; species Lithobates pipiens. Next base: position 3,273,619 of record NW_027507903.1, read on the forward strand.
AAATGCTTTTTTTTTTTCAAAATTGTTGCTCTATTTTTGTTTGTTTATAGCGCAAAAAATAAAAACCGCAGAGGTGATCAAATACCACCAAAAGAAAGCTCTATTTGTGGGGAAAAAAACAGACATCAATTTTGTTTGGGAGCCACGTCGCACGGCCGCGCAATTGTCAGTTAAAGCGACGCAGTGCTGAATCGAAAAAAGTGGTCTGGTCTTTGACCAGCAAAATGGTCCGGTCTGTAAGTGGTTAAAAAAAAAAAAACAACAAACAACCGAACTCCCGCTTTAAGCCTTCGCACACAGCTGTCGGCCAACAAACCCTAACAGTAGTGACGTACTACGTGGTTTTTCAGCTCTTTAGCGCCACACCCTTTGGGCTCCTTCTGCTAAAGTTGTGTTTGGTGAGCATTGATTGCGAGCAATGCATGTTTGTACTTTAGACTTTTGTCTGACGGACTTGTGTACACGTGCTTGGAAAATCTAACGGACCATTGTCCGCGGAAAATTTATGAGCCAGCCAAAATTTGTCCGTGGAAAATCTGACAATTGTCCGATGGAGGGTACAAACGGTCAGGTTTTAGTCCAACAGTCTGTCATCACACAACTCCGTCGGCAAATCCGTTCGCGTGTACGAGGCTTAACAAAAGACCTGCCGCCACCGGGATCATATTTCCCATCTTTTATGGCGCTCTGGGAGGATAGGCATCGCTACACTCTGGGACTCTGAAAGGAGACACAAAAGGGCCGATTGAGGCTTCATGTACACTACAGGTCCTAAAAACTTAGGAGTTTAGGAGCTTTGGCAAAAAAAATGTAAATAAAAAAAAAAGCCAAAAAGCTCTTAAACTCAACTACATAAAAGCCTATGTGTCAATGTACACGCAGGAAACCGCAAAACCGTGTGATTTTTGGCGTTTTCCCACAGCCCATCACGACCAAAAGTGTACACAAGGCATTAGTAAAACTGGAAGATTTCAAAATCTGGTGCAGCTCAGCGTAGAAACCAATCAGCTTCCAGGCTTTTTTTTTTTTGTGAAAGTTTAGCTGAAGTTCGAAGCCGATTGGCTATCATGCACAGCTGCACCAGATTTTGCACACTATGGTTTTAGTAAATCAAACCCATTGTCTTCTCACAAACCGCTCTGCCCATTCACAGAAGCCTTTGTATTTTATGAATGCGTTCACATAATACAAAGCGATCTGTGGTAGGGCAGGAGGAGGAGCCGAGACCAGAAAGTCCAGCAATGGCGCGTCCTTCCCAAAGTTCCATAAAAACGGTCAGATGTAATTTAGAGAGTGTACATGAGGCATTACTAAAACTGGAAGATTTCAAAATCTGGTGCAGCTCAGCGTACAAACCAATCGGCTTCCAGGCTTTTTTTTTTTTTTGTGAAAGCTTAGCTGAACAAGCTGAAGTTCGAAGCCGATTGGCTATCATGCGTAGCTGCACCAGACTGTGCACACTATGTTTTTAGTAAATCAAACCCATTGTCTTCTCACAAACCGCTCTGCCCATTCACAGAAGCCTTTGTATTTTATGAATGCGTTCACATAATACAAAGCGATCTGTGATAGGGTAGGAGGAGGGGAGCTGCTGCCAAAGCAGCCAAAGGAGCCAAGACCAGAAGGTCCAGCAATGGAGCGTCCTTCCCAAAGTTCCAAAAAAAACGGTCAGATGTAATTTAGAGAGGCAAGTCCATGAGGTGACATGCACCTCGCTGGATTTAAGTTACAGTATTCTCGCTCCCTTTTAAACAAAGTGTCTGAATTCCTGGAGTTCAGCTTTAAATAAAATAATGAGCATCCTAGCTGAAGGAGCACAGATAGGAAATCCATTCACACTAGTCACATAATGGATATAGTGCAGTGGTCATCCAGTGACTCTCATACCTCTGCATGGCTTTCCAGCAGCTACTCTGCAGGGCCAGTTTCTCTATGCTGGAAGAGCTGCTGCAACATACAGCAGTACCTTGGATTACGAGCATAATCTGTTCCAGAAGCATGCTTGTAATCCAAAGCACTCGTATATAAAAGCAAGTATCCCCATAGGAATCAATGGAAACTCGGATAATTCGTACCACAGTGGCTACTATTGCATGCAGTACCGCATGTGGCCAGAGGTGTGGGGGTGTGCCGAACACACTCAGACACTCGGGTACGAAGTGTCTCCGAGCGTCACCGGCACCCCCCTCCCCCACCTCTGGCTAAATGTGGTACTGCACACCCTACAGGCTTGAATCCTGCTCGTCTTACGAGACAACGATAGCAAATCGAGTCAGGATAAAAAAATAAATAAAAAAAAAGAAGACCTGTATTGTGAAACACCCGTAAACCGCGTTACTCGCAATCTGAGGTTTTACTGTACACTACATGTATGCGAGACTATGATCAAGTATTTAGCTCAATTTTACAACAAAATACAACACCATCACAATTTTAGCAAGTATATAAATCATTTTACATACATTTGTGAACAGGATTAGTAGCCAATATTATATTTTACTTTTTTTTTTTTTTTTTTAAGTGGTAGTAAAGACGAAGTAATCCTAAAAATGTACCCTCCCCCCACCCATCTGCATATCTTGTTCTTTCCTTTTTTTTTTAATCCAGTCGTAGGATTCAGCAGCTTGGTCTCCCCCGTGTAAGGAAGCGACCGACTGCGGCTGTGAATACCCTTAGCATGCCGAAATTCTAGCCGCTTTCTCACCGACATCCTGCGCACCTAATCAATTATCATTTCAGATACAAGAGATATATGTCAGCATCAGCTCAGCGGCAGAAATAGTTTGCGAGCGGTTAGCGCTAATTAACTCCTGGAATCAGAACACTGACTCAATTTCCACCAACTTGGACCACTACAGCAGCACCACATCTTGGTCCATCTTGGGCCCTTTCACTTCATCGTCCCTCTTCTGAAGCCTGGGAGGAACCCTTCTCTGACGGGAAGCGACACCCGAAAGAAGAAGGACCTACCTACCTAGGAAGAGGATAGAAAGGAGAAGCCCGGGCTGATAAAAAAAAAAAAAAAAAAAAAAAATCGCTGATCACCGCCATTCCTAGTACAAAAAAAAAATAAAAAAATGCCATAAATCCCCTAATTTGTAGACGCTATAACTTTTGTGCAAACCAATCAATATACGCTTATTGTATTTTTTTGAAAATCAACAATATATAGAATACATATTGGCCTAAATTTATGAATTAGATTTAAAAAAATTTAATAAAATTCTGGATATTATAGCAGAAAGTAAAAAAATTGTTTTTTTTTTCTAAATTGTTACCCTTTGTTTATAGTGCAAAAAAATAAAACTCGCAGAGAAAATAAGAACATCAATTTTATTTGGGTACAACGCCGCACGACTGCGCAATAGTCAGTTAAAGTGACGCAGTGCTGAATAGAAATGGCCTGGCCAGGAAGAGGATAAAACCTTCCGGGGCTGAAGTGGTAAAAAGAATAAAAAAAAGGAAAGGTTATCTACTAACTAAGCTTTAAATGTTGCCTGCCCATTGGCTTCAGTAATAGTACAGGACTGTGATAAATAGCAGTTTAAATACTTGTTTTATCCTTCCATAAGAAAGTGAACCGGGAAAGTAAAAGATGGAGGGGCTCTGGGGCTGTCCGATTGCTACAACCAGTCTGGACCCCAATGAGATTCTTTATTTTTTTTAAAGGGTTGAGGCTATTCAGATGACATCTACCCACCTAGAACTAGGAGAACCTAGGAGATAAACTCTAATCAGCACCGTTTACCTTTATATATAATTTTTTTATATTATTTTTTTTAACATTAGCTTTACCTTCCTGCGAGTTTGATTCAGACTACAATTAAATGGAGTCTGCACAGAATTGTTTCCAAAAAAAAAAAAAAGTGTGCTCTGCATTGTGCATCTCCTATTTATTGAAGTTCTACAAGAAAATGGCTGCCGCTTGTGTTGGGTCTTTTCCGCTATAAAAAAAAAAAAAAAACCACGTGCTATCCTTGATCAGCATAACATTGTGGTGAGTTTGCAATCTCCCTATGGGTTGGAGGAACAACATGGCGGGTGTTTTCTTTATGCACAGAAGGTCTGAGCAAACGACACCTCGGCTTTTGTGTGCGTCGGGCAGAGTCACCCACTCAGCCTGTTCATTTCATTATGAATAAATCAGCTTTACATTTGCAGCATCCGTTCTGAATCACACTGTACTACCAAATCAGGCCAGCAGGTGGCAATGAAGACCTATACGAAGAGTTCTTTGTCTGCCTCTCGGGTTTTCCCAATTCACTCGCCCTGGCAAGACCGCTTACCCTTTACTGTGTGCACACATATAAATTATTATTCTATATCTATCTATCTATCTATATACACACACACACGGGAAACTGTAAATACGTTTCGCCCATTACGTGGATAGGCAATGAGTCTCCGCCAATAGAGGAACAGCCGTATTGTCACCGACGACAGTTGTCGGTTAAGGCCGATTCCATAAGTCCGTTCTGAATGATTAGTTATAAAACGTATGTCAGTGTTTCATAATGAGACAAGGTAGCCTTACTTTGCTTTAAGTTGGGAAAGATCAGAGACTTTGCGTCTTTGGGGATGGGTTTGCCGGGTAGCGGCCCCAAATGCAGGGCGTTGTCTTCTAATGGAGGATCCTGCTCCTTATTGGCACCAGGAGGTAGGTACTTCACTAAAGAAGAAGAGGAGAAATAAAACACATCACTGGAAGTTCTCACAGGCAGGTCCTCCTAATACTTGTGTATTGAATTATATAAGTGTACTGCCTGCTTGTACTTTACAAAGCACTGTGCAAACTGCTGACCCTACACAAATCCTGTACATCATCATCATCATCATGGCTCTACACATACATTTCTGTGCTCATTCTGAATTCCAGGCACACATTAACCATTCAACCTCCAGAAGGATTTACCCCCTTCATGACCAGGCCATTTTTTGCTATTCAGCAGTGCGCCACTTTAAATATATATAATTTAAAAAAAAATGATAGATATATATATATATATATATATATATATAATATATATATATAAATATATATAAATATATATATATATATATATATATATATATATATATATATATATATATATATATATATATATATATATATATATATATATATATTTTTTTTTATAATAAATTACAAAATTCCATAGTTTGTAGATGCTAAAGCTTTTGCGCAGCAAAAAATCAATATATGCTTATTGGCGTTTTTTTTTTTTTTTACTAAAAACGTAGCAGAATACATGAAGAAATTTGTTTTTGTTTTTTATTGGCTATGTTTTATAGCAGAAAATAAAAAATATTGTTCTTTTCAAAGTTGTTGTTTTTTTGTTTATAGTGCAAAAATAAATAAAATAACTGCAGTGGTGACCAAATACCACCAAAAGAAAGCTTTGAGGAGAAAAAAAAAAAAAAAAAAGCGATCTGGAAGGCTCCATAGAGTGTCTGATCAGACCGGAGTATTGCATCCCATCTGGCCCAGTCCGGAGTCATGAGGATCACCAGTATGCTTTCCATTCCAATCCTACAGAGCAGACAAAAGGGTGGAGTTTCAGGGCAGAAAAGCACCACAGAGGCACCAGAGCAACTGCTGATACGCCAGAGGATCTGTGCACCTGGAGGCCAAGTGGTCTATAACGAATAAGAGACATCTATCCACTATAGAAAGCGGGGGGCGTCCTATTCCGAAGAGGATTTGGGGAATTCAGAGGCCCGTGGTTTGCAGCTGAACTGGAATCTTGGCTTGGGTTTGGTCTATGCCCCCGTGCACATGGTCGGAGATTCTGGCAACAAAATCCGTCGGAGTTAATTCAGGAAGAGGTCCGGAAGTGATGTTGCACACACACGGTCGGACTCAGTTGTCGGAAAATCCGATTGTACATAACGTGATGACGTTATTTCATTACGACGGGACTACGTTCAGGCTAGTAGCCAATAGCTTTGGTGTAGAAATTTGATCTGAGCATGCGTGGCACTTTGTCCGTCGGAGTAGGCTACACATGATCGGAGTATGTCCGATCGGAGCATTTTTTCGGAAAATTTTACCGGCAAGTTGGAAAAGTTGGTCCGTCAGATATTCCAACGGAAACAGTCCGATGGAGACCACACACAGTCAGAATATCCGACAAAACGGCCCGATAGGAAACATTCCGTCGGAATCTCCGAGGGCTTAGAGGTTGCATTGCAGCCTGAAAGTATCAGAAGGATCTCTTCTTGGCCTCAGGAGAGGGGTTGTGACTTTTCCCAGATTGAGACCCAAGCATCTTTTGCTGATGTAGAGGAGCACACTTTCCCATAATGACATCCTTAAATAGTGTCCAATGCCGCTCTAAAGCAACATCCACTCTCAAAAAGAGCGTATGTAGAAGATATTTGTTTTTACACGCACATTTCAATCAAAGAATTCACCGCGTCGCTGTTATTTCAATATTTAAAACTGCATAATCCCCACATAGTACTGTTACAGGAAACACACCTAACTGGTAGTAAGGTTCTGGCTCTGAAAAAACCCTGGGTGCAAAGGGCGCTTCATGCGACCTACTCCTCTTACTCTCGAGGGGTGTCAATATTGATCAGTAAATGAGTTCCATGTGTAATTCATGAGGTTCATCTAGATCCCCAGGGGAAATTTGCAATGGTGGTGTTGAATATCTACAACAAGAAATAGGTCATTGTGAATGTCTGTCTATCTGCCTCCCCCGAGCCAGATACACATTCTTTACACACTGTATGAAAGGCTGGCTCCGCATTGCCCGGCGTGTGTCCTGTTCATGGGATATTCTAATGCCACACTGTCCCATGACCTAGATCAGTGATGGTGAACCTTGGCACCCCAGATGTTTTGGAACTACATTTCCCATGATGCTCATGCACTCTGCAGTGTAGTTGAGCATCATGGGAAATGTAGTTCCAAAACATCTGGGGTGCCAAGGTTCGCCATCACTGACCTAGATAGACCTTCCCCACAAAATACTTTTAATTCTGATCTTGGTTCGTGCTCAGGCAACAGAATTCCAGGAAGCATGGAGGTGGCTCTACCCCCAAGATTAAACGTACTCCTGCTTCTCATCCACATTCAAAACTTCCTCCTGCATTGATTTGGCTTTTGCCAATGATGCCCTCCTGGCCAATATCCAGATGGCTAGTTACCTCCCCCCTCTGGCCTATCTGATCATCATCCTCTCAGACTGACCATTGGGATCACCAAGACAAGGAATAAGGCCCTCTGGAGGTTACAACCCCATTGGATCAACAATGAGACGGTCCACGACAGGGTTTCTCCCTCCTTGCAGGACTACTGGGTGCACAATGCGGTGTCGGTCTCCCTGGAGATGGCGTGGGATGCTTCCAAGGCCCACGGCAGGGGTCAATATATCTCGGCTGAGGCGGCAGTCAGGGGGCGGAACTTGCGGACAGGGTCTCTGACCTGCAGCATAAAGTTGAGGAGGCTCTGAATCAATATTTCGGCCTCGGCAACAGTCTCCAACTTTGAGCACCTTTCATCGAGAATGCGAGAATTGCATATCCATGTTTCAGACACCACCAGGCTTGGTATACAAAATAGCAGGCAGAAACATTTTGAGCATGGAGATAAGAATAGTAAACTACTTGCGATGCTGGCACAGCAGGATAGGCCCCTAGCTGTAATATCGGAGATACTCACAGAAGGAGTGTTGGTCACCTCTCAGGAGGATATTCTGTCGGCTTTCACTGGGTTCTATACATCTCTATGTTTCTTCACTCCCTGATGGAATTGATCCTACGCCTATGACATCCAGGTTGGACACACTGGCATTGGGGTGGCTCTCTGACGCAGAGAGACAACTCCTTGTCTCGGAGATCACACCAGAAGAGGTCGCGATGGCCATCGGGTCTTTCCCGGCTGGGAGGACCCCGGGTCCGGATGGACTTCCCATGGTGTATTATAGAGCCCACGTGGAACGCCTTGCCCCCAGGTTAGCTCAGATGTATCGAGCCTGTCTCCAACATGGCTCCTTACCGCCCTCTATGAGGGAGGCCCATATTGTTCTCATCCCCAAGCTCAATAAGGATCCTAAGCTGTGCGCCTCCTATAGGCCAATAGCGCTCCTAAACTGCCATTTAAAAAATACTAACCAAGCTACTGTCCACTAGACTCAAAGTAATAAAATCTTTCATGGACCATGATGAAACGGGCTTTATGCCAGGCAGATCCACATACATTAACATACGTAGACTGTTCCCTAATATTCATGCCCCCCATATTAATCAGGGCACTAGGACCATTGCCACTTTTGATATGGAGAAGGCATTTGATACAGTAGAGTGGGTGTATCTGTGGGAGGTGCTAAGAAGAATGGGTTTCCCATTGCAATTTATTGCCTGGTTGCGCACAATATACATCGGTCCCCTAGCATGCATTAAACTGAACAGTGCCTCGTCTCCTTCATTCCCCCTGCGGAGGGGCACCAGGCAGGGATGCCCTCTCTCCCTGGCTCTGTTCGCCCTGGCAATGGAGCCTCTTGCTGAGGCCCTTCGGAGCTCTAGGGTCTTAGGGTGGGCTGGCTGGAGGAGAGAATGGCTCTCTACGCGGATGATCTACTGCTGGTGACGCTCTGCGGGGTGCACTGGGAATCATGGACGCCTTCACCGGGTTGAAGGTGAATTTTGCATAAGTCTCAGCTTTTTCCAGTAGATGAGGGGGCCAGGTCCTCCTCACCCCCACTTCAATGGGTTGATAAGTTTACTTACTTAGGTATCATCATCTCAAGAGGGGACAGGGACTTTGTCTGGCTTAATCTTGAACCTGTCCTGGTAGGGATTAAGTCCAAACTGAGGGCGTGGAGCAATCTTCCCCTCTCCCTCATTGGGCGCATCAACCTTCTTAAAATGAAAGTCCTCCCCAAGCTTACGTATTTAAGAATTCCCCACAATGGCTTACTAAAACCTTTTTTTAATTCTCTTAAAGTGGGAGTTTGGCTTTTTTTTTTTTTTAAAGGTCAGTGGCTACAAATACTGCAGCTGCTGACTTTTAAAATAATGACACTTACCCGCCCGCGATGTCGGCACCCGAAGCCGATCTCTCGATAGTCTCTCGGGTGCTGCCGCCTCCATCTTGAGTATGGGAATCAGGAAGTGGAGCCTTTCGGCTTCACTGCCCGGTTCCCTACTGCGCATGCGCGAATCGCGCTGCGCAATAAGGATGGTCCCCGGTGTCCCTGGGATCTGTGCGTTTCCCAGCGGACAGCGGGGGACCCGCAGGAAGTGGCGTAAATATCCGCAGATTCTGCGGATATTTATGCCGGAAGTGGGTGCAGATACCTGTACTGTACAGGCATCTGTACCCCCCTCCCCCCTGAAAGTTGCCAATTGTGGCGCCGGAGGGGGGGGGGGTTCCGATGAGCGGAGGTTCCACTTTAGGGTGGAGTCCCGCTTTAAACAACTCTTCCTCTCTTTTATTTGGGGGTCTAAATCGCCTAGGTTCAAATATACCACTCTGACCAGGCCTATGGGTAGCGGGTGTTTGGCTCTCCCCAATTGCCACAAATATTTTTTGGCCACTCAGCTTGTAACCGCTCATTGGTGGTTGCGGCCTGACCTGACCAATTCTGCAACGGTGTTGGAGGCGACTATAGTGGGGTCTCTGGAGACCCTTCTATGCGCACCACTATGAAGGCGTGGAAGGTGGGGGATGCATTGAGGGCCCCCCAGCCAAACGCCTGGTCTCCTCACACCCCCCAGTGGCTGAATCCCAACTTGCCACAATTCAATACCATCCCATCCTGGATCCGCAGGCCTGGGCCAAACACAAAATACTGACTCTTGAGCATATTATCACTAACGGAGAGCTCACTCCCTTTCATGTATTGCCTACCAAATTTAATATACCTGCACAAGCCTATTTTAGGTATCTCCAGATAGCACACGCTACAGTTCTTAGGTCAGAGCTTGAATCCACCCTTCGGGTGAAAGACTTGGTGAAACCCATGTCTCAGGTTTACGGGTCCCTGTTGGTTACTGCCATCCCCGAGCTGTCCTCCCTCCGCAGGAAATGGGTGGGGGACATACCGGGGCTGGATGAAGATGACTGGAGGGAGATTTGGGATTTTCCATTCTCCCCTCTGGTCTCAGCAAGAGATAAACTGGTCCAATACATAATTGTAAATAGAGCTCACTACATACCCCATAGGCTGCACCAGATGACGTCGGCACATTTCCCAGCGTACTGGCGCTGCTCTTATCGGCTAGGGGACTTTTTTTCAAATTTTCTGGGCTTGCCCAGCAATTGTACTTTATTGGAAGGAAGTTCTCCATGTGATAGCTAGGACCTCTGGGACTAGTGTCCCTTATGACCCTAAATATTGTCTGCTGGGGCTAGTGGAGCAAATGCCAATCCTTAGAGCTAGGAAAATACTTATATCCCTATTGCTGTACTATGCAAGCAAGGCCATCGCGATGAACTGGAAACAATCATCTCCCCCCTCTGTCAGGTTCTGGAACAACCTGGTGAACGCTAGTTTACCTCTTTATAGAGCCACCTACTCGGGCAGGGGTTGCCCACGCAAATTTGAAAAAGGTGTGGACCTGTTGGTTAGAAGATAGTACTACAGCAGCTGATGCGGTGACCAACCCGTAGATTGATATTATGGATATAGTATGATGATATGCTAACCCAAGAATTCTCGTGTCATAAGATCCTGCCAATATACTATTGAGCACAGTTCTCCTGCACTGAACCTCTCCCTTCATTGGGGTATAGATGAGTAAGGCCGCGTACACACGGGCGGATTGTCTGCCCAACTAAGTTCGTCAGACAATCCGACAGACAGTCCGTCCAACTTTTAAATGAACGGACTTGACCACACATGACGAACAGACAGTCCGCTGAAAGCTTGCGCGATGACGTGTACAGCACGTACGACGGGACTAGAAATACGACGTCCAATACACTGCAATGCAACCTTCGGCCGTGTAAATCCTTTCTGAGCATGCGCCATACTTAGTCCATACTTGCCTACTCACGAGCGGACTGTCCGCTGAAACCAAGTTTGGACGGACAAAATTACGGAAATTCCGAAAGACTTAGTCCGTCAGACTGTCCGCTGAAAAAGTCCGCTGAAGCCCACACACGAGCGGATTGTCCGCTGAAACGTTGAGACGGACAATCCTCTCGTGTGTACGCGGCCTAAGGTTGTATTTGTTGTTGGTCTGCCCTGTTGCAGTCTGTTGTGGCTTCAGAGGCAGTATGTTTCTAGTTATGTGATGTGCCTGGTTGTGGTCTGCTACCGCATCAGAGGTATGCTCCTGCGTGGGCGATGTTTAGCCCCTGTGTGGGTAATTCTGTATGCCAACTAAAAATTCTATAAAAAAAGATTTTGCAAAAAAAAAATAATAATAATTCGCCGCGTGTTCACTGACAGGAGATTCGTTCAGGAACCAAGACTGGAGACATCCACTAATGTCCACACCAGTTGTGTAGGGGCAGCCAGCAAAGCATCCTCTAAACAGATATTGGGCTACAAAATGTCGAGTTATTGATAGCTTACCAGGACTATTTCCAGTATCCATAAAGGAGGTCTTGGAGTTGGGTGGGAATCAGAAAAGTATCTGAAGTCTTTGGGCCCATAAAGGGATCCCAGTCTAATCACAGCGCCAGCAGAAGCTACCGCCTATTTTGCCATTTTATGTTGGCACATACGTCATCGAGAACCAAAAGGGTCTCTCCAACCCTGAGAGCTATTGCGGCTGCTTTGGATTCTTCAGGAACAATATCACCGGGCAAAGGAGTTCTTGAGTTCACCAGCTAGATGAACTTCTCAGCAGGAGGCTCAGAGGCCACCAAAACTGAGCAGATAATGTTTGAGGCGAAGGATGCGTAGATACACCAATAGTGCGGTTAGAGTCTGCAAATCTGCAATTGGGGGGGGGGGGGGGGTGGGGGGGGCACATCTGGGGGGGCAAGAAGACTGAGGAAGGTAGGGACAACGTTCAAGGCTGTGATTGTCCTCCTTAACCACTTCCCTTCCAGTGATGTACCCGTACATCTCTGGAATTTTGGTGGTTGTACCGGGATTATGGCTGCAGCTACAGGCACCACCCCGGTAACTTTTTTTTTATTTAAATTTTTATTTTTTTATTTTTTTTTAGAGCTGGTGGCCAGATCTCTTGTAATAGCAATCAAAATGGCTTACGAGCCACTTGCTTTCCAATTACAAGCAACAGGAGGCTTGTAATAGCAGCTTGGTAGGGCTCTCCCATCCCACTGGTAGACCTGAGCGACTGGCCAAACAGCCAAGCAAAGCTGGGATCGGCTAACAATGGTAACCTTGAACACGATGACATGACAATAAAATGGCGCCAATTTTAAATTTTTCAAATAAGCTGATCTTAGCGCTTTGAATGCATTTAAGTGCAGGAGGAGGGATTTTGCGTCTTATAGACTCCTAATCTCTCCATAAAGAGTACCTGTCACATTCCTATTGCTATCACACGGGATGTTTACATTCCGTAGGAGCAGCTACACAGCTGCGTGTGAGGCACATTCTAGGAAGACGCCATACAACGTCCACCCAGAATAGCCAGCCATCATTCGACAATAGGCTAGGTGGGAAGTGGTACTTGGTAATTTCTACCCAATAGTGGTATTACAGTATCCTATGGCAAGTTAACCACTTCCTGCCGACCTGGCATATATATGCAGCCCCTGGAAGGTGGGCTTTAGCGCTGAGCGGTCGTATGGCCCTAGGTAAACCCTCTACCGTGCTGAGAGCGTGCTTCCAGCACATTAAGGAAGGAGTACTGGAAAGTTCCCAATGCATACTTGTAAATCGGGAGCTTTCCGATCATGTGACCGCTGCGACTGCCAATTGCAGCAGTAACATGATTGGAACGATCGCCTCCCAGAAAAGGCCGTTTAAAGGCGGCGGCGCAAAGAGGTAAACATAACATTTCTGCAGAGGAATATCAATAATGGGTCAGAGAGATAAAAGGATCAACAATTAATTCAATCCACTGGTGCCCACCCAAAAATTAAATTCTGATACTGGGTACAGCTGACATTTAACTTTTTACAACAAAGATCCCTTTCCTAGCGAAAGTCATCTTTTCCTAGAGAAAAGCCAAGAGCTTTTTCTCTATACAAAAACGAATGGGCCTGTGTGCGTTTCTTTTTATGAGATGGTAATCAGCCCGAGTCTCTGTCACGTCCTCCAATATGACGGGAACACTATAGTCTTCATTTCAAAAATGACCTTTTCCCTATTTTGATATATGAAAGAAGAAAACAAACACATACACAAAAACACACACACACACACACACACACAATACAGCCCCCTTTACTTTCTTTTAGCTGTGTCCTGCATTTGAGCCGCATCATCAAAGCTCACCAGCAGGGCTGAGCTCAGGCACCCGAGCGATCGCTGCGGACAATCATAAGCAGCGGAGGCATTCCCTGCCCTGCAGGCGCACAACTACACACCCCTTGTATGTGACAACTGCAAGATGGGGGAATGCCTCCGCTGCTTATGATCGGCTGTCTGCAGTGACAGCTTCCTGGCCGCCCAGGCGGGTTCAGACTCCGAGCACAGCTGAGCACATTCCTACCCACTAGCTGTACATGGAAAGGACAGAGCGTACCTTGTGCATTTGTTACGGAATCAGGCTGCAAGGTAGGTCGTTTCTCGGTGTCATGTGGAAGAGCACCAACCTCCACCTTTTTCACAGCTAAGAAAGAGAGATGAGAGGTGTTAATGACAGAGAGCGAGAACTAGAAGGTCGCAAATACTTCCTGCAGACTCACCAGTTGGGACAAGGTTTGGTTTGGCCGGCTCGCTGTCCTCAATTTCTGGCATTCCTGCATCACCACCACCGACACCTCCTCCTTCACCATCGCCACCAACCTTTGCAGCCTCTACAGAATAAGTTTGTTAGTATATGTTAATAAGATTATTTTATGCAATTTACTTCAATTTGAGAGAGAGGGGGATAAAGGGCCACAAGGCCCCAATTCAGACTTTTCAGGCAAGATGGACAAAAATATAGTAAAAAAATACATATTTTATTAACAATGAATCATAGCAAACAGGTCAAGTAGAATTAAACACATACTATAGACATATGATAATAGTAAATATCTAGGTGTAAACAAGAAGGTTGACACCAAATGAACAGCGGTGAGCCCCCCTGTGCATCAACGCATTTCACTATTTTGTTTCGTCAGGACACACTTGGGGATAGTTGAAAGAAACAGGTTTCGCTCGTCAAAAAAAAAAAAAAAAATAAATATAATATATATATATATATATATATATATATATATATATATATATATATATATATATATATATATATATATATATATATATATATATATATATATATATATATATATATATATATATATATATATATATATATATATATAAACTCCCAGATGATCACCATATAAGACAAGAGGCAATTTCTTACTAGTGCCAGCGACCAAGGCGTAGAGATATGCGAGTATGAATATTAACTCAACTGGTTCACTGGGGGGGGGGGGGGGGAGAAGAGAAAAGCGTGGGTATTGAACTCATTAGGAGAGTGGTAGGGACGGAAAGGGTAAAAACTAACGTACCTTTTTCCACCTGTTTTCGGTCCACAATAAAAGGGGCTTCAACAATAATCCATATGGGCAAATATAGGTTTCTTTACAGCTGGATATACAAAACTCGCATAATACATATGGCTAGATAAACTTCATAGGTGTGTTTAATCAGCGGTGGCAAAAGGTTCCGCGTCTCCCCCGGGAACAAACAGACCACTAATGCACTCATGCAATTTACTGTCCATGCACCAAGAATCACCAAACGTTACATCTATGCAGCATAACAGAACAGTAGTAAATAAATCTCGCCATCCATAAGAGGAACAAGTAATTCTAGTAGAAGGAACCGACTTATAGCTGCTCATACAATATACTACTATAGGAAGAGACAGCAGCAGAATTCCCCGTGGGGCTTTATAGCAGCAATGAGAAACAAAGAAGCTTGTAAAAATTCCTTGGTTTTATTAGACAAAACATTGACATAGAATACAAAAAGTA
>NW_027507903.1:3288888-3298888 GCF_037356315.1 Lithobates pipiens
CCCCCTCTCTCTCTCTTCCTCCCCCCCTCTCTCTCTCCCCCTCTCTCTCTCCCCCCCTCTCTCTCTCCCCCCCCTTCTCTCACTCCCCCCCCTCTCTCTCTCTCTCTCCCCCCTCTCCCCCCTTCTCTCCTCTCCCCCCCCTCTCTCTCTCTCCCCCCCACTCTCTCTCTCCCCCCACTCTCTCTCTCTCCCCCCCACTCTCTCTCTCTCCCCCCCACTCTCTCTCTCTCCCCCCACTCTCTCTCTCTCCCCCCACTCTCTCTCTCTCCCCCCACTCTCTCTCTCTCCCCCACTCTCTCTCTCTCCCCCCACTCTCTCTCCCTCCCCCTCCTCTCTCTCTTCTCCCCCTCTCTCTCTCTCCTCCCCCCTCTCTCTCCTCCCCCTCTCTCTCTCTCCTCCCCCCTCTCTCTCTCCTCCCCCTCTCTCTCTCTCCTCCCCCCCTCTCTCTCTCCTCCCCCTCTCTCTCTCTCCTCCCCCCCTCTCTCTCCCCTCTCTCTCTCTCTCTCTCTCTCTCTCTCCTCCCCTCCCCTCTCTCGCTCTGTCGCGGTCTCGCTCTTGTTCTCTTGTGCTTGCGCACACACTCTCCTCTCTCGATCTATATATAGATATATGTACACTTTTTTGCTAGAAATTTATTTAGAACCTCCAAATTTTATATATATATAGAGAGAGCGAGATTTTATATATATATATATATATAATCTATCACTATCAGAGAGCTTGATCTAGCTATAGAGTGTGTGTGTGTGTATATATAATCTATATAGAGAGAGATATATCTCTAATTTTGGGGTTCTAGCAAAATTAATGCCGATGTTCCCGTGTAAAGTGCGGGACTTGGTCAGGAAGGGGTTAATACGTACGAGGATCGCTCGTCCTGCGTGTCTCTACACTGACAATCGAGCGTCTTTCCTGCAATCCTTTGTGTATGGGCAGCGACTCTTCCATTGGCGGTCTTTGTACAGCTGCGATCTGCTGCATCTATTGCAGAAATCTGTTCATTCTGCGGACGTTTTATTTGTGGAGTTTTACAAATTGTTTTTTTTTTTTCTGTAAAGCGATGGGAAGCGTGATTTGTAAACGTACGCCTTCCCTGGAAATGAGGAGCTTCTCATGCTAATTGGTGTAGAGCGGGGCTGGACGAATCATGTTGCTATGGTAGCTAAGAAATATTCCTGACAACAGAGGAGCCCCCCCTCCCCCCCCCAGCATGGAGTATTTTCTGGGTACGGTTAGGACAGGTAATCACAATAGAAGCGTCGCTGTGCCGTGTCGCAGACCCGCGTGAGCGCCGATCGGGCTGCAGCTCGCTCCCTTCATTGTTCTGTAACTCCGGTGTCAATATAAGGGAATGGCGGGGCGGCCGCGTCTCCTGATCTCGCTGTGCTTTTGCTATGGTGGGAGAAATGTGCAACATTGTGATACCGTACAGAAACACAAGTCCAGACATAGAAGTGGTGGCGGCTCGCAGTCCGCTGTCTCTATTGGAGGAGAGGTAGGTCACTGTCAAGTGTAGTGTTTAATGGGGCAAGGTTGTCTCTGGTGTTTGGACTGGAGGCGTTCCTCCATATAAGTAATAGGATGGATCAGATTTTGTCTTGTCTAGTTTTAGGGGGGCGTCCAACACCATCCAAGAGCCTCATATGAATATTCAGTGTCGGAGGCAGCACTCTCACACCAGGATAGTCAGTCTATGGGCATGATACAAGAGATGGTCAGAGACTGCAAACCTGATACAAGAGATGGTCAGAGACTGCAGACACGATACAAGAGATGGTCTTAGACTGCAGACATGATACAAGAGATGGTCTGAGACTGCAGACATGATACAAGAGATGGTCTGAGACTGCAGACATGATACAAGAGATGGTCTGAGACTGCAGACATGATACAAGAGATGGTCTGAGACTGCAGACATGATACAAGAGATGGTCTGAGACTGCAGACACGATACAAGAGATGGTCTGAGACTGCAGACACGATACAAGAGATGGTCAGAGACTGCAGACACGATACAAGAGATGGTCAGAGACTGCAGACACGATACAAGAGATGGTCAGAGACTGCAGACACGATACAAGAGATGGTCAGAGACTGCAGACACGATACAAGAGATGGTCTTAGACTGCAGACATGATACAAGAGATGGTCTGAGACTGCAGACATGATACAAGAGATGGTCTGAGACTGCAGACACGATACAAGAGATGGTCTGAGACTGCAGACATGATACAAGAGATGGTCTGAGACTGCAGACATGATACAAGAGATGGTCTGAGACTGCAGACATGATACAAGAGATGGTCTGAGACTGCAGACATGATACAAGAGATGGTCTGAGACTGCAGACATGATACAAGAGATGGTCTGAGACTGCAGACATGATACAAGAGATGGTCTGAGACTGCAGACACGATACAAGAGATGGTCAGAGACTGCAGACACGATACAAGAGATGGTCAGAGACTGCAGACACGATACAAGAGATGGTCAGAGACTGCAGACACGATACAAGAGATGGTCAGAGACTGCAGACGTGATACAAGAGATGGTCAGAGACTGCAGACGTGATACAAGAGATGGTCAGAGACTGCAGACGTGATAAAAGAGATGGTCAGAGACTGCAGACGTGATACAAGAGATGGTCAGAGACTGCAGACGTGATACAAGAGATGGTCAGAGACTGCAGACGTGATACAAGAGATGGTCAGAGACTGCAGACGTGATACAAGAGATGGTCAGAGACTGCAGACGTGATACAAGAGATGGTCAGAGTGTAGACAGTACGTACAAGAGACGCACACATTTCGTCCCTTTGATGTGGTGAAGTTGTCCTGTCCCCTTAGCAGAAAAACACCCCCAAAGCAGAATGTTTCCCCCTCCATGTATGACGGTGGGGGATGGTGTTCTTGGAGTCATAGGCAGCATTCCTCCTCCTTCTCTAAACATGGCGAGTTGAGTTGATGCCAACGACCTCGATTTCGGTCTCCTCTGACCACAACACTTTCCCCCGGTTCTCCTCGGAATCATTCAGATGTTGATTAGAAAACTTCAGACGGACCTCTACATGGACTTTCCTGAGCAGGAGACCTTGCGGGGGCTGCAGGATTTCGGTCCTTCACAGTGTAATGTGTTACCGATTGTTTTCTTGGTGACTATGGTCCCAGCTGAGATCATTGACAAGATTCTCCGGTGTAGTTCTGGGTGATTCCTCACCGTTCTCATGACCAATGAACTTCCACGAGATGAGATCCTCCATGGAGCCCCAGACTGAGCGAGAGTGACCGTTATTTTGTGTTTCTTCCATTTGGGAATAATCGCTCCAACTGTTGTCACCTCCTCACCAAGCTGCTTGGCGATGGTCTTTGTAGCCCCTCCCAGCCTTTGTGTAGGTCTACAATCTTGTCCCCGACATCCTTGGACAGCTCTTTGGTCTTGGCCGTGGTGGAGAGATTGGAATCTGATTGATTGCTTCTGTGGACAGGTGTCTTTTATACAGGTAACAAGCTGAGAGATTAGGAGCACTGCCTTTGAAGAGAGTGCTCCTAATCTCAGCTCATTACCTTGATAGAAGACACCCAGGAGGCAGAAATCTTGCTGATAGGGGATCAAATACTTATTTCATTCATTCAAATGCAAATCAATTTATAACTTTTTGAAATGCGTTTTTCTGGATATTTGTGTTGTTGTTCCGTCTCTCACTGTTATAATAAACCGACCAATAAAATTATAGACTGATCGTTTCTTTGTCAGTGGGGCAAATGTACAAAATCAGCAGGGGGATCAAATACTTTTTTTTTTTTTTTTTTCCCTTTAGACCCCTTTCACACTGGGGCGTTTTTCAGGCGTTTTTCATGCGCTTTAGCGTTAAAAAAAAGCGCTTGAAAGAAGCTGCAACTGCAATCCCAATGTAAAATCCCGAGTGCTTTCACACCAAGGCGCTGCGCTGGCAGGGCGTCAAAAAAAGTCCTGCAAGCAGCTTCTTTGCAGCGATTTTGGAGCGATGAATACAACGGCTCCTAAAGCGCCCCTTCCCATTGAAATCAATGGGAAGCGCCTGAAAAACGCTATTGGCAGCAGCGTTTTGTGGGCGCTTTTAACCCTTTATTTGACCACTAGCACAGGGGTTTAAAAGCGCCCCAATAACGCTCGAAAAATGCTGGTAAAGCGCTGCTAGTTTAAGCGGCACTTTACGAGCGTTTTTCTGGGCGCTGACATTGTGAAAGGGCTCTAAAGCACTTGGGCTTTCACATTGGGACTGCAGATGAGGCTTCTTTCAGGTGCTTTTTTTAACGCTAAAGCGCCTGAAATACGCCGCAGTGTGAAAGGGGTCTTACTGCGCCACGCGCACACACACATTCACACACATATTCACACACACACAACACACACATATACACACACACACACACATATTCACACACACACACACATATTCACACACACACACACACACACACATATTCACACACACACACACATATTCACACACACACACACATATTCACACACACACACACACACACACACACATTCTCACACACACACACACACATCTCACACACACACACACACTATTCACACACACACACACATATTCACACACACACACACACATATTCACACACACACACACATATTCACACACACACACACACACACATATTCACACATATTCACACACACACACACACACACTTATTCACACACACGTATTCACACACACACGTATTCACACACACACACACATATTCACACACACATATTCACACACACACACACACTCGCACACACATATTCACACACACACACACACATATTCACACACACACACACACACACACACACACATTCACACACACACACATTCACACACACACACATTCACACACACACACACATTCACACACACACACATTCACACACACACACATTCACACACACACACACATTCACACACACACATATATATATACACACACATATTCACACACACACACATATATATACACACACACACGTATAAAAGCATAAAAAAAATGTGTGTGTATGTATATTACATATACACACACTTTTTTTTTTATTTGTATAACACACACTATATGTGTGTGTGTATATGTATGTATGTGTGTATGTGTATATGTATATATATATATATATATATATATATATATATATATATATATATATATATATATGTGTGTATATATATATATATATATATATATATATATATATATATATATATATATATATAGTGTGTGTTATACAAATAAAAAAAAAAGTGTGTGTATATGTAATATACATATACGCACACATTTTTTTTTTTTTTTATTTGTATAACACACACTATACGTGTGTGTGTGTGTATATTATATTATATATTTTTTTACACACAATCACACTTTTTTATTTATTTTTTCGCTTTTTTATTTATTTTTTTTAGCTGTTTACATATAAGTGAATCCTTTTTTTCCCCATTTGCAGATTTTGTGTCTCTGTAAATTGTTCGGTGCTATCAAGTTTGTGTTTTTATGGGCCGCTTTTTTTCTAAAAAAGAATAAAAGAAGAATTTAATATTTCCCACCGTTGTACATTTATTATAACGTCCTTTGTATCGGTGGGCCGGTGTTTTCCGTTTTTTTTTTTACATATAATAAGTGTATCCTTCTCTTCCGTTTGCAGCTTTTATGTGGCTCTCATAAAAAATGAGGCTCAGGACGCGGAAGGGGTCTCCGCGCAGCAGTCACGGGCCTGCCGGGCGCACTGCTCGCACCAAGAGGAAGCACTCGGAGGAGGAAGAGGAGGAGGAGAGCTCGCCTCTCCGAGGAGACAAGCTGCCCAAATCCGACACCGTTTACTTTCTACCATAAAAAATTTCATCAAAGGCAGCACAACAAAGGTAAGTGGATGTTATAAAGTGTATTTCTATGTCTGCAGGTCCACCCCGGCGGGAAACCTTCTTGTGTTGGGAACGTTTCTGTGAGGCCTCATTCACACAGGCAATGCTACACCCTTCACCCGTGTGAGGGTCGTGTTTACCCACCCGGGGGGGGGAGGGGTGCACAGGTGTTCCATGCACCTTCATGCATGGAGCAGGCCCATTCATGTCACTTGCCCCCAATGTGACATCACTGACCTGAATGCAGACGGTGTGCGTTTTTATCCTGCACTCCGCCCCCCCCCCCCCCCACAAGGATGTCAAATTGGAAGATCTGAATGGGGCTGCCTACAGGGGGATTCCCAGAACACCTGTGCATCTCCGGGTAAACGCAGCCCCCACAGGGGGCGTAAACTATAGTACACCTTTGTGAATGAGGCCTAACTGTGACATGCTGGGAGGGACCGGTTCACACCATAGAAATGCACTCTGGATGCGGTTTTTGATGCGTTTTGCTGCAAACCCTCCCCCCCCCCCCCCTTTTTTTTTTTTTTTTTTTTTTTTTTTCTTTCTTCTTTTCTTTACCTTAGATAAGGACATGCGTTTCGGTAGATGTTCGGTGCGTTCCAGATGTGTTTACCTAGGGATGCTTTGATACTGTTCTCTTATCTACAGTTATCCAATACTTTTAGTCAAGTACTCACTGATGCCGAGTACCGATATTTTGCGGTGCGATTTGCGTCCATACAAAACGTTCACAAAAATGTCCTCCGTTCCGGGTTCCACCTTCTGCGTGCACATTTTTTACATGATTTTGATGTGTTCCAGTGATTTTTTTTTTTTTTTTTTTTTAAATACTTTTTCTGGATGCGTTACAGATTCTTTTTATTTTTCATTGTAATGGGGCTAAAAAAAAAAAAAAAAAGGTAGATATTACATGGTTTGCAATAGCATAGTTCACACAAGTGCGTTTCGGTTCCCGAAAAAATAAAAAAAAATTAAAAAGTAGAACATGTGTCATTTTTTTTTTTCTGCAGAGAAATTTTACTGGAATGTGTGGTAAAACGCATCAAAAATGCATTTTACCACGTTGCAGTACAGTCCTCTGCAGGAAAAATGCAACATGTTCTACTTTTTAATTTTTTTTTATTTTTTTCTGGAACCGAAACGCACTTGTGTGAACTATGCCATTGGAAACCATGTAATCTGCTTTCTATGCGCTTTGGATGCAGGAAAGAAAAAAGCACTGGAACTAGAGATGCACCAAAATCGTTTGACTGAAAATGGTGTTATCGGCATTCGGCCAATGAGAGCAGAAGGTGCCAACAATGGCAGCGAAAAACGCACCGCAATTTTCCTGTGAATTCGCAATTGATTTTACTACGAATTCACTGATTTTATTTATTTATTTTTACGATTTTGGGCTTGATTTTTTTATTTTATTTTTTTTCCTGCTTATGGTGTGTCTTTCATAGGTCATGTGACTCAAAAAAACTGCATCAAAAACGTAACAAAGGTGTGTTAATGATGCGTTTTTCAATGCATTTGGCCCAGTGGGTGCGTGTTTTATTTATTTATTTTTTTTGTTTTGTTTTTTTGTAACTGACCAAAAATGCACCAAGCAGGATTTTAAACACCACAAGCAAAGCCCAAATGGACCAGTGTGAAGACATGCAGAGAATTTAAAGGGATGTATTTTTTTCCTGCGCTTTTCTTGCGTTAAAGGTGCCAATAATGGGCACCAATAAATTCATATTAATGATATAAATATATAAATATTTTTCAAAAACTGTCATTTTCGGCTAAGTGCGTCCTGCCGTTTTTGGTTTCGGCACCAAAATGTCCATTTGGTGCGCCTCTAAATGAAACACGTTTGCTGTGAATTATCCCTTAGTCGGCGCCCATCACACTGCAAAGAATCGCATTCAATTTGAACAGGAATGTCTTGCGTTTCCTCTCCGAATCACATGCTCGATCCCACCCCACCCCCGCTCATGTGTGAGCCCATAGCTGGTCATAGTGACTTCAGGCTGGGGTTCGTCGCACAGGAGCGGTGTAGGAAACTGCATGCGATTCAGATGGGAATCACACCGCATTCCTGTTCAAATGGCAAGCAGTTCTTTGCAGTTTTGATTTATGCCCATTGATTTTGTATGGACGCAAATATCGGTATCGAGAGCATTTTTTTTTATATGTGCGAGAACTCGTGAAATTACTCGGTATTGGTGCTTCCCTAGGTTTACTGCGTTCCAGTTCAGTGCAGAAAAAAATGCAGCGTGTGCTATTTTTTTTTTATATTTTTTTTTTTCCTGGAACTGTCTGCACTGATGTGAATGCTGCCATTGGAAACCATGTAACCTGCTTTCCATGCGTTTTTGATGCAGAAAAAAAAAAACTTCACTGCATAAAGTGTAAACTGGCCCTGAAGCATCTGGTTCCAACCTGCCCCCCCCCCCCCCCCCTCTTTTTTTATTTTTTATTTTTTTTCTGTAACTGAATGCACTGATGTGAACAATGCCTTTGGAGACCATGTATTCTACTTTCCATGCGTTTTTGATGCAGAAACAAAAGCACTTGACTGCATTAAATGTGTGAACTGTCCCTGAAGCATCTGGTTCCTAACCTGCCCCATTTCCCCCCCCCCCCCCTTTTTTTTTTTTTTTTTTAATTCTTTTTTTTTTTTTTTTTTGTAACGGATTGCACTGATGTGAACAATGCCATTGGAGACCATGTATCCTACTTTCCATGCGTTTTTGATGCAGAAAAAAAAGAACTTGACTGCATGAAGTGTGAACTGTCCCTGAAGCATCTGGTTCCCAACCTGCCGCATCCCCCCCCCTTTTTTTTTTTTTTTTTAATTCTTTTTTTTGTAACGGATTGCACTGATGTGAACAATGCCATTGGAGACCATGTATCCTACTTTCCATGCGTTTTTGATGCAGAAAAAAAAGAACTTGACTGCATGAAGTGTGAACTGTCCCTGAAGCATCTGGTTCCCAACCTGCCGCATCCCCCCTCCTTTTTTTTTTTTTTTTTTTTTTTTTTATTATTATTATTTATTTTTTGTAACTGATTGCACTGATGTGAACAATGCCATTGGAGACCATGTATCCTAATTTCCATACGTTTTTGATGCAGAAAAAAAAAACAACTTGACCTTGTGGGCAGTTGAGGCTTCTGCCACCCAACCCCCCCCCTTCCCCCCCCCCCCCCCCCCCAAGCGCTTGAACCTACAATGACGGTGCTTTCCTCCCATTTTTGGTTTTGCCCAAAAGAATCTTGACGGATTTTTTTATTTTTTATTTTTTAGGAGGATCGTGAGAATCCCCCAAAGAAGAGTCGGTTGGAGCGTGACCTTGACCACAACCTCATCACCTCAACTCCACGTACCGGTGATAAGCCGAGCAAACCCATCGCCCGCGTCAGACGGAAAAGTCAAGTCAATGGAGGGTTTGCAGATTCCTAAGCTCCATCGATTTTTATTAGCGATTGTAGTAAATTGTTTAGAAGCACCCTGATCTGGGTGATTAAAGTAGAACTCCCCAGGAAAACCACCGCTCGCTGTTTTACCGAAGATACATTTTTTTTTATTTTTTTTTTAGATAGGGTTAGGATTTTTATTGCTGCGTGTGCCTTCCTCTTACCGTGACTTCCAATCTGTCACTTCTTGTACAGGGGGGGGGGGTCACAGACAGGAAGTGAGGGAAAATCTCCCCAATGGGGATTATACTGAAATAAAAATTGAAAAATCCTAAAGCAGACCGCTAGACTCTTGAGATTGGAACCACGTATGGGCAAGGCTGAATGTCCCCAAGATTGATTGAATGTCGCATGCGATTATTACAAGCAGCAATAATCATGTTTTTGCCTGGCAGGGACGGTCCCTCTGCTTTCCTATTAGAAACTGACCACACTAGGCAGGAGAGCACATAGTGGTCAGTTCTCTAGCTATGCTGGGAACTCGGTGTGCTCTCCAATGATCACGCTTGTCCTGACAACCTCCCCCCGCTGCAGAGCCATTCCCTGGAAAACTTCTGTTTACTCGCCTGAGTTCTGTGATTCACGCGCCGCAGATGCGCTTTTCTTCTCTAACCTTTGTCTCGGCTCTGGATTGGATAG
>NW_027507903.1:3303888-3313888 GCF_037356315.1 Lithobates pipiens
CGGTCTTGCAAGCGCACTTTTTTTGGGGGGGAAAAGTATGCTTTTTTAAATTAAAAAAAGAAAACAGTAAAGTTAGCCCAATTTTTTTTTATATTGTGAAATATAATGTTACGACGAGTAAATTGATACCCAACATGCCACGCTCGTGGAATGGCAACTTTTACCCTTAAAAATCTCCATAGGCGACGTTTAACAAAATTCTACAGGTTGCGTGTTTTGAGTTAGAGGAGGTCTAGGGCTAGAATTATTGCTCTCGCTCTACCGATCGCGACAAAACCTCACGTGTGGTTTGAACACTGTATTCATAAGCGGGCGCTGCTCACGTATACCTTTGTTTCTGCATGCGAGGTCGGCGGGATGGGGCGCATTTATTTTATTTTTTTACTTTTTTTGGCTGGTAAAGGAGAAGCAGGGGTCTCCGTGTGGCTGGTAAAGCAGAGGCAGGGGCTCTGTAGGTCTGGTAAAGGAGAAGCGGGGGGCTCGGTGGGTCTGGTAAAGGAGAAGCGGGTGGGTCTGGTAAAGGAGAAGCGGGGGGCTCGGTGGGTCTGGTAAAGGAGAAGCGGGGGGCTCGGTGGGTCTGGTAAAGGAGAAGCGGGGGGCTCGGTGGGTCTGGTAAAGGAGAAGCGGGGGGCTCGGTGGGTCTGGTAAAGGAGAAGCGGGGGGCTCGGTGGGTCTGGTAAAGGAGAAGCGGGGGGCTCGGTGGGTCTGGTAAAGGAGAAGCGGGGGGCTCGGTGGGTCTGGTAAAGGAGAAGCGGGGGGCTCGGTGGGTCTGGTAAAGGAGAAGCAGGGGGCTCGGTGGGTCTGGTAAAGGAGAAGCAGGGGGCTCGGTGGGTCTGGTAAAGGAGAAGCAGGGGCTCAGGGTCAAATATTCAAAGTCTGGAAAGGCGTTTCATCTTTTTGCTAAAGTTGACTTGGTCTGTATTTATGGCTGTTCATTTCAATCATTGTGAGCTTGGTCCAGTCACTTTTTTTTCGGACTAGGCCAGCCTCCAGATATTAATCAATATGGCAATTTCTAGGAAGATTAAGAACCGCAGAAGCTTACAAGGGGACACACGGTAACTGGAGGAAGATTCCATCCTACATATTGAGGGCTGCCACCTGTTGAGATTTGTATTTGCCCCTGGGGCGCTTGTTTCCTGTTTCAGGTAGAATGGACTTTCTCTCCAGTTGTCATCCTGGATAGTGAATTACAAGTAAGAACTAACCGATTTTCCTTTTTGCTTGCAGGCACGTCGGGATCAGACTCTCCAGGACAAGCGGTAGAAGCCGAGGAAATTGTGAAACAGCTGGAAATGGAGCAGGTGGATGAAATCAGCACCAGCACCACCACCTCCACTAATGGAGCCTCCTACACCAGTCAGGGCACGCCTGTCCGAACAACAGCCAGCAGCTGGCTCGAGTCAGGGGAGGACACTCCAGAGCGAGACATCCCAACGCTAACAGGTGAGTGGTACTTGCTTGCAAGCAATTTGGCATGGCAAAGATGTGTGTTTGACTTGCGAACAACCTGAAACCCATTGACTGCCGTGGACATGATCCAGGCATCTTGGCAGTCAGTGGCTTAAGGCAAGCTCACAGCTGTGGATGGTTCCAAAACCACCTGATGTCTCCTATACGGTGCCAGTGTGTGCCCCCACCATAGCCTTTTGAAGGCATGAGAAAGATCAGTCATAACTTTATGACCACTTACCTAATATTGAGTAGGCCAAACCAGCCCTGACCTGTTCTAGGCAAGGACTCCATTAGACCTCTGAAGGTACGCTGTGGTGTCCGGCACCAAGCTGACCGTAGCAATCCTTTATCTGATCAGATCGCCCGTGTGAAAATGTTAGAGGGTTTATTTTGATCATTTTTAAAACTCGACCTGAACAAACAAAATGTAGCAGGTTGGCGATTTTTAAAACCATATTTGGCCCTATGTGGATATTTTTTTAAAGTGGTTCTAAAGCCTAAACATTTTTTGTAAATGGCAGTGAAGGGGCTAACCGCTAGGGGGCAGTGTAGGGGTTAAGTGTGTCCTAGGGGCGTGTTTCTAACTGGGGGGGGTGATGTCACTGATATCTGCTCCCAATCACTGTCACTAGGCACAACGGGGAGATGCTTGTTTACATTATGGGGAGATGCCGTTCTTCCTCGTGAGGCGATCGCGGATATCCCTGTGGCAATCAAGTGCGCGAGACCCGTGGCCCGACTCGCGGATGTCCCGGCTTCCTCTTCCTCCTCCTCCTTCCTCCTCTTCCTTCTCTTCCTTCTCTTCCTCTTCCTTCCTCTTCCTTCTCTTCCTCTTCCTTCTCTTCCTCTTCCTTCTCTTCCTCTTCCTTCTCTTCCTCTTCCTTCTCTTTCTTCTCTTCCTCTTCCTTCTCTTCCTCTTCCTTCTCTTTTTCTTCCTCTTCCTCCTCTTCCTTCTTCCTCCTCTTCCTTCTTCCTCCTCTTCCTTCTTCCTCCTCTTCCTTCCTTCTTTCTTCTTCTTTCTTCCTCCTCCTTCTTTCTTTCTTCTTTCTTTCTTCTTCCTTCTTTTACAATCACTTCAAGTCAACAGTAACGATATCTAAAAATCCAGTCTTTAGTCTTCGGTAGGAGAGGTTCAGTGATTTATCTCTTTCTATTTTAGCTCCAGTATCTCCAGACAGTGGCTACTCTTCTGCTCATGCTGAAGCAGCCTATGAAGAGGATTGGGAGGTCTTTGATCCGTGAGTAGTTTTATTTTATTTTTTCCTTCCATGAACTGTTGTGAATTGCTAAGTGCCTCAGCCTCCTAAGTACCTGGATAAGGAATAGACGTGCGACTCGGGTTTGTAACGAATGGATTTTCGTAACAATTTGTTAGTATTCGTCCATTCAGATCAATTTGAAAATCTGAATAGCTGAAAGAACCAAAATAACAAACACGCGAAAATACGAACTTCCGAACGGACAAACTTATGAACATACCAAACTCTGAAAACGTTTTTTGTTCATAATTTCGTATGTTTGTATTTTCATTCCTGAGTTTGTAATTTCGTTTGTTCTCAAATCGTTCTTTTAAAAGGACAGTGTAAGTGTGTTTTAACCCCTTCAAGCCCAATTTTGGCATTTGGTGTTTACAAGTTAAAATCTGTATTTTTTTTGCTAGAAAATTACTTGGAGCCCCCAAACATTATATATATATATATATATATATATATATATATATAAAAGAGATGTATAGAGAGATTCTCTCCGTCTCATTATTTATATATAATGAGACGGAGAGAATCTCTATATATAGATAATATATATATATATATATATATATATATCTATATATCTCTCTCTATATATATATATATATATATATAGAGAGAGAGATATTATCTATATATAGAGATTCTCTCCGTCTCATTATATATAAATGAGACGGAGAGAATCTCTCTATACATCTCTTATATATATATATATATATATATATATATATATATATATATAAATGTGTGTGTGTATATATATATATGAGAGAGACTCACACAGAGGATCTCTGTCTCTCCATCTATATATATAAATAATAGAGAGGGGCAGAATCTCTAGAATATATATATATGTTTTAAATGAAACTTTTTGGGAAAAGGGACAGTTTTATGGATTAAAAAAAAATAAAAAATGGTAGCCGTTTTCTGAAATTCGAATTTTCGAAAAGAATAGAATAAAACAAAATATAAGAATGGAATAGAAAATAAAATAAATCAGAAAATGAATAGAATAACATTTAAAAAAAATAGCAGTTTTCCAAAATTTGAATTTAGAAAAGAATATAATAAAACAGAACAGAATTGAAAAGACTAGAATAAAATAGAGCAAAGTAGAATAGAAAATAAAAAAATAGAATAAAATAGAAAATAAAGGAATAGTAAGTGGAGAGAATAAAAAATAGAATTGAATAGAAAAGAATAGAATATAAAATAATGGAATAGAATAGTGTAAAATAGAAAATAAAATATTTCATAGTGCTGTGTGACTGGGAAGCCTTTGCGGCTGTCGGCTTGTAGTTACATAGTAGACGGTGGTTGAAAAACATTCATCAAGTCCAACCTATGTGTGTGATTATATGTCAGTATTACATTGTATATCCCTGTATGTTGCGGTCGCTCAGGTGATTATCAAATCGTTTTTTGAAATGATCGATGCCTCCCGCTGAGACCACCGCCTGTGGAAGGGAATTTCACATCCTTGCCGCTCTTACAGTAAAGAACCCTCTACGTCAGGGATATGCAATTTTAGTGGACCTCCAGCTGTTGCAGAACTACAAGTCCCATGAGGCATAGCAAGACTCTTGACAGCCACAAGCATGACACGCAGAGGTATGATGAGACTTGTAGTTTTGCAACAGCTGGTGGTCCGCTAATTGCATATCCCCTGCTCTACGTAGTTTTAGGTTAAAACCTCTTTTTCCTCTAATTTTTGTGAATGGCCATGTGTCTTATTAAATTCCCTTTCACAGAAAAGTTTTCTCCCTATTGTGGGATCACCAGTCCGGTATTTATATATTGTGGGGTCACACCAGTCCGGTATTTATATATTGTGAGGTCACCAGTCTGGTATTTATATATTGTGGGGTCACCAGTCCGGTATTTATATATTGTGGGGTCACCAGTCCAGTATTTATATTTTATGAGGTCACCAGTCCAGTATTTATATATTGTGAGGTAGAGGTTGACCGATATATCGGCCGATATTTGGCGTTTTTTAAGTAATCGGCATCGGCCGATTGTGCTGTTAAAAAAGGCCGATGATACATTCAGCGGGACTTGCAAATGACTTCAGTAATAGAAGTCAGTGCAAGTTGCCTGGAGACTTGAGTGAAGCGACTTGTCTCCTCTCTGGGCAGTCTGCCAAGAAAAGATCAAAAAGATACAATGTTTACACTTCTGAATGAATGAAGTCATCTCTGTGTGTAGAGTTCTCAGTTTAACCATTTAAAGACTAATTCTTTTTTGACACTTGATGCTTACAAATAAAAATCCTGTATTTTCTGCTAGAAATTCACTTAGAACCCCCAAAACTTATATATATATATATTTTTTTAGCAGAGATCCTAGGGAATAAAATAGCGGTTGTTGCAATATTTTAAGTCACACGGTATTTGCGCAGCGGTCTTTCAAACTCAATTTCTTTTGGAAAAAATACACAGATTTAAAAAAAAAAAACAGTGAAGTTGTAGTTCCAAAACATCTGGGGTGCCAAGGTTCGCCATCACTGCCCCACACCATTACACCCCCACAACCAGCCTGAACCGGTGATACCCCATTACACCCCCACCACCAGCCTGAACCGATGATGTCCCATCCCCCACACCTTTACACCCCCACCGCCAGCCTGAACCGGTGATAACCCATCCCCCACACCATTACACCCCCACTACCAGCCTGAACTGGTGATACCCCATCACCCACACCATTACACCCCCACCACCAGCCTGAACCCGTGATAACCCATCCCCCACACCATTACACCCCCACTACCAGCCTGAACTGGTGATACCCCATCACCCACACCATTACACCCCCACTACCAGCCTGAACTGGTGATACCCCATCACCCACACCATTACACCCCCACCACCAGCCTGAACCCGTGATAACCCATCCCCCACACCATTACCCCCCCACCGTCAGACTGAACCGGTGATGTCCCATCCCCCACACCTTTACACCCCCACCGCCAGCCTGAACCGGTGATAACCCATCCCCCACACCATTACACCCCCACTACCAGCCTGAACTGGTGATACCCCATCACCCACACCATTACACCCCCACTACCAGCCTGAACTGGTGATACCCCATCACCCACACCATTACACCCCCACCACCAGCCTGAACCCGTGATAACCCATCCCCCACACCATTACCCCCCCACCGTCAGACTGAACCGGTGATGTCCCATCCCCCACACCTTTACACCCCCACCGCCAGCCTGAACCGGTGATAACCCATCCCCCACACCATTACACCCCCACTACCAGCCTGAACCCGTGATAACCCATCCCCCACACCATTACCCCCCACCACCAGCCTGAACTGGTGATACCCCATCACCCACACCATTACACCCCCACCACCAGCCTGAACCCGTGATAACCCATCCCCCACACCATTACCCCCCACCACCAGCCTGAACTGGTGATAACCCATCCCCCACACCATTACCCCCCACCACCAGCCTGAACCGGTGATACCCCATCCCCCACACCATTACCCCCCACCACCAGCCTGAACTGGTGATACCCCATCACCCACACCATTACACCCCCACCACCAGCCTGAACCCGTGATAACCCATCCCCCACACCATTACCCCCCACCACCAGCCTGAACTGGTGATACCCCATCCCCCACACCATTACCCCCCACCACCAGCCTGATCCGGTGATACCCCATCCCCCACACCATTACACCCCCACCACCAGCCTGAACCGGTGATACCCCATCCCCCACACCATTACACCCCCACCACCAGCCTGAACCGGTGATACCCCATCTCCCACACCATTACACCCCCACCACCAGCCTGAACCGGTGATACCCCATCC
This sequence comes from Lithobates pipiens, assembly GCF_037356315.1. Classification (NCBI taxonomy): domain Eukaryota; kingdom Metazoa; phylum Chordata; class Amphibia; order Anura; family Ranidae; genus Lithobates; species Lithobates pipiens. Next base: position 3,310,436 of record NW_027507903.1, read on the forward strand.
CCCACACCATTACATCCCCACCACCAGCCTGAACCGGTGATACCCCATCCCCCACACCATTACATCCCCACCACCAGCCTGAACCGGTGATACCCAATCCCCCGCACCATTACACCCCCACCACCAGCCTGAATCGGTGATACCCCATCCCCCACACCATTACACCCCCACCACCAGCCTGAACCGGTGATACCCAATCCCCCGCACCATTACACCCCCACCACCAGCCTGAATCGGTGATACCCCATCCCCCCCACCATTACACCCCCACCACCAGCCTGAATCGGTGATACAAGGCAGGATGGATCCATGCTTTCATGTTTACACCAGTGGTTCTCCACCTCAGTTCTCAAGTACCTCCAACAGGCCATGTTTTCAGGTTTTCCTTTACTTTGTACAGCTGCTTTAAATCCAATATCAATAATATGGTATTGTTAAGGGCTCTTTTAGCCAAAGAAAGTTGCTAAACATGGCCCGTTGGGGTTGCTCGAGCACTGAGGTTGACAACCCCTGGATTTACTCCAAATTCTGACCCCACCATCTGAATGGCGCAGCTGAAATCCAGACTCATCAGACCCGGCAACGTTTTTCTGATCTGCTATTGTCCATATTTGGTGATCCTGTGCCAATTGTAGCCTCAGTTTCCTGTTCTTAGCTGACAGGAGTGGCACCCGGTGTGGTCTTCTGCTGCTGTAGCCCATCTTCAAGGTTGGATGTGTTGTGTGTTCAGAGATGGTATTCTGCATACTAGAGGTCGACCGATATGGGTTTTTCTCTGGCCGATGCCGATATTTAGAAATCATGGTAGCCGATAGCCGATATATAATGCCGATTTTTTTTGGGCCGATATGTTAGGCCGATTTTATTTTATTTATTTATTTTTAATCCCCCTTGATCTAACACACCTTTTCCACTGGGGCGTTTTTAAAGGCGCTTTTGGGCTAAAAATAGCGCCTGTAAAGTGCCTGCAAAATGGCTCCCCTGCAGTCTGTGTGAAAGACAGAGCGCTTTCACACTGAGGCGATGCGCTGGCAGGATCTTAAAAAAAAAGTCCTGCAAGCAGCACGTTTGGAGTGGTGTATACCGCTCCTCCGCCACTCCTGCCCATTAATATGAATGGGCACCACTGCCGAAGCGCATGCAGTGCGATTTGGCAGCGGTGCTTCATGGGCGCATTTAACGTCTTCCTTGGCCGCTAGCTGGGTTATATGTGCCCCACTAGCAGCCAAATAGCACCGCTAAAATGATGGTAAAGAGCCGCTAAAACTTGCGTTTTACCATCAACGCCTGCCCGCTCCACTGTGAAAGCCTTCATAAGTGATACAGAAAATTTCTTACACTTAAACATTTATTAAACAAAACAAACCTCCAATCAGTTTACTTGTATGTATGATTTAGATTAAAAAAAAAAAACTATATATTAAATAAAAACGGGTAGTCAAAACTTTTGGACAAAAAAAAAAAAAAATGGACTAACTTTACTGTTTTTATTTTATTTTTATTTTTTAAATAGTGTATTTTTTTCCCCAAAAAATGCATTTGAAAGACCTCTGTGCAAATGCCGTGTGACATAAAATATTGCAACAACCGCTATTTTATTCCCTAGGATCTCTGCTAAAAAAAAAATATATATAATTTTTGGGGGGTCTAAGTGATTTTCTGGCAGAAAATACAGGATTTTTACTTGTAAGCAACAAGTGTCAGAAAAGTATTTAAATGGTTAAACTGAGAACTTCTACACAGAGATGACTTCATTCATTCATTCAGTGTAAACATTGTAACATTTAGTTCTTTTCTTGGCAGTCTGCCCAGAGAGGAGGAAAGTGTTGCTATGACGACTCAGCAACTCACACTGACTTCTTACAGAAGTCATTTCCAAGTCCCGCTGTAGAATCGGCTTTTTATCAGCAGAATCGGCCGATGCCGATTATTTAAAAAACGGCAAATATCGGCCGATATATCGGTCGACCTCTACTGCATACCTTGGGTGTAAACGAGAGGTTATTTGAGCTACTGTTGTCTTTCTTGTCTGCCCATTTTCCTCTGACCTCAACAAGGCATTTTCCTCCACACAACTGCCGCTCACTGGATATTTTCTCTTTTCCTACCATTCTCTGTAAACCCAGAGAGATGGTTGTGTGTGAAAATCCCAGAAATACTCAGAGCAGCCCGTCTGTCACCAACAACCCATGCCACGTTCAACGTCACTTAATTCCCCTTTCTCCCCCCTCCTGATGCTCAGTTTGAACTTCAGCAAGTCGTCTTCACCATGTCTATAGATTGTTCTTGCCAAGAATGTGTTGATTATCATCAATTTTCTGATTTCTTTACACAGATACTATTTCATTAAACACGTCCCACCATTGACTGAAGAACAACTTAACAGGAAGCCAGCGCTGCCTCTTAAAACCAGGAGTACCCCGGAGTTCTCCCTTGTCCTCGACTTGGTAACTTTTTTTTTTTCCTCTCTATCCTGTCTTAGTTCTCGCTTTTGATTTTTGGGGATGACCTAATGTGTGTGTGTGTGTGTTTTTGTTTTTTATATATATATATATATATATATATATATATATATATATATATATATTTTTTTTTTTTTTTTTTTTATTGCAGGACGAAACTTTGGTGCATTGCAGCTTAAACGAACTGGAAGATGCTGCACTTACCTTCCCTGTACTGTTCCAAGATGTCATTTACCAGGTATGAAGTGTTGGGTTGCCGGGGTCTGGGTTGTCTTTTTTTTTTTTTTTTTTGTGGAAATGATGGATCCAAATCAGTTTTTAAAGTATAACTGAAGGCAACATTTTAATTTTTTGGGCATTCAGGTTCCTGTTCACAAACTGAAGCATTGTAAATACAGAGAGGGCCACAAGGGAATGGTTCCAGTGATTGCACCCACTCATGCTTCTCTGGGGCTCCACCCCAGTTGAACTTATGGGTACCTGTATGCCATAGTGTCTATTGGGTACCTGTATGCCATAGTGTCTATTGGGGCCCTGTATGCCATAGTGTCTATTGGGTACCTGTATGCCATAGTGTCTATTGGGTACCTGTATGCCATAGTGTCTATTGGGTACCTGTATGCCATAGTGTCTATTGGGGCCCTGTATGCCATAGTGTCTATTGGGGCCCTGTATGCCATAGTGTCTATTGGGGCCCTGTACGCCATAGTCTATATTGGGGCCCTGTACGCCATAGTCTATATTGGGGCCCTGTACGCCATAGTCTATATTGGGGCCCTGTACGCCATAGTCTATATTGGGGCCCTGTACGCCATAGTCTATATTGGGGCCCTGTACGCCATAGTCTATATTGGGGCCCTGTACGCCATAGTCTATATTGGGGCCCTGTACGCCATAGTCTATATTGGGTACCTGTACGCCATAGTCTATATTGGGTACCTGTACGCCATAGTCTATATTGGGTACCTGTACGCCATAGTCTATATTGGGT
>NW_027507903.1:3318888-3324620 GCF_037356315.1 Lithobates pipiens
AAAAAAAAAACTGGACACTTTATTTATTCATTCATATAATTTGTTGCAACTTTTCACTTCACAGGGTGTTGCTATTAGAGTTTAAAGTGGAAACAATCAATGTTATTTATGTTATGTGCTTACTTTATTGGATACATTTGAGATGAGAGTGTGAATCATTCGCATATTCACTGCGTATTTAGCGTCGCTCATTCTACACTGCTTGGGTAGAATTTTTGCACAACTGCAAACCTACCAAGACATGGCCGTCCACCTAAACTGACCGGGCCGGGCAAGGAGAACATTCATCAGAGAAGCAGCCAAGAGGTCCATGGTAACTCTGGAGGAGCTGCAGAGATCCACAGCTCAGGGGGGAGAATCTGTCCACAGGACAACTATTAGTCGTCTCTCCACAAATCTGCCCTTTATGGAAGAGTGACAAGAAGAAAGACATTGGAGAAAGAAAGTCATAAGAAGTCCTGTTTGTAGTTTGTGAGAAGCCATGTGGGGGACACAGCAAACATGTGGAAGAAGGTGATCTGATCAGGAGACCAAAATTCAACTTTTTGGCCTAAAAGCAAAACGCTATGTGTGGTGGAAACTAACACCACCCATTCCCCTGAACACACCATCCCCACCGTGAGACATGGTGGTGGCAGCATTATGTGGTGGAGATGGTTTTCTTCAGCAGGGACAGGGAAGCTGGTCAGAGTTGATGGGAAGATGGATGGAGACAAATACAGGACAATCTTAGAAGAAAACCTGTTGGAGTCGGCAAAAGACTTGAGACCGGGGCGGAGGTTCCCCTTCCAGCAGGGCAACGACCCGAAACATCCAGCCAGAGCTACAATGGAATGGTTCACATCAAAGCATATTCATGTGTTAGAATGGCCCAGTCACAGCCCAGACCTAAATCACATTGAGAATCTGTGGCAAGACTTGAGAATTGCTGATCACAGACGCTCTCCATCCAATCTGACAGAGCTTGAGATATTTTGCAGAGAAGAAGAAGAATGGGCAGAAATGTCCTCTCTAGATGGGCAAAGCTGGCAGAGACACCCCCAAAAAGACTCGCATAGAAAGGGGGTTCTACAAAGTATTGACTCCGGGGGGCGCCATACAAAATGTACACTCCCCCCCCAATTATGTGCCACTTTGTGTTGGTCCATCACATAAAATACACACGTCACATGACAAAATGTGGAAAATTCCAAGGGGTATGAATACTTTTTCAAGGCACTGTATATAATGAATGACTGAAGAAAAAGTAAATGTATTGGGATGTTATACTATTTTATTTACTGATGTGTGTTCTCTGTGACTGGATGGGGGAGGGGTTTGTGGTGTCATTTATTTGGTTGGAGCTCTTCTGAGCCTCTCTTATGACGCACAGCGCAGTTTGAAGCGTTTGTAGTATTTCTTTCTTCTATTATTGGTCTCTTCATTTTGCAGATTATCCTTTTTACGGCGTCGAAGAAAGTCTATGCAGACAAATTACTGAACATTTTGGATCCCAAGAAACGGCTAGTGAGGTATTCCTGTTTCATCCGGTCCTATTCGGCTCTCCTCTCCTCACTCATCCTCCTCCTCTCCTCACTCATCCTCTTTCTCCTCACTCATCCTTCTCTCCTCACTCTCCTCCTCCTCCTCCTCACTCACCTCTCCTCTCCTCACTCATCCTCCTCCTCTCCTCACTCATCCTCCTCTTCTCCTCACTCATCCTCCTTTTCTCCTCACTCATCCTCCTTCTTCTCCTCACTCATCCTCCTCCTCTCCTCACTCATCCTCCTCCTCTCCTCACTCATCCTCCTCTCCTCTCCTCCCACTCCTCCTCCTCTCTCTCTCTCTCCTCTCTCATCCTCCTTCTTCTCTCCTCTCTCATCCTCCTTCTTCTCTCCTCCCTCATCCTCCTTCTTCTCTCCTCTCTCATCCTCCTTCTTCTCTCCTCTCTCATCCTCCTCCTTCTCTCCTCTCTCATCCTCCTTCTTCTCTCTCTCTCATCCTCCTCTTCTCTCCTCTCTCATCCTCCTTCTTCTCTCCTCTCTCATCCTCCTTCTTCTCTCCTCTCTCATCCTCCTTCTTCTCTCCTCTCTCATCCTCCTTCTTCTCTCCTCTCTCATCCTCCTTCTTCTCTCCTCTCTCATCCTCCTTCTTCTCTCCTCTCTCATCCTCCTTCTTCTCTCCTCTCGCATCCTCCTTCTTCTCTCCTCTCTCATCCTCCTTCTTCTCTCCTCTCTCATCCTCCTTCTTCTCTCCTCTCTCATCCTCCTTCTTCTCTTCTCTCTTCACTCCTCTTCCTTCTCTCTTCACTCCTCTTCCTTCTCTCTTCACTCCTCTTCCTTCTCTCTTCACTCCTCTTCCTTCTCTCTTCACTCCTCTTCCTTCTCTCCTCACTCCTCTTCCTTCTCTCCTCCTCCTTCTCTCATCACTCCTCCTCTCCCTCACTCCTCCTCCTCATCTCACTCCTCCTCCTCATCTCACTCCTCCTCCTCCTCTTCTCCTCCTCCTCTTCTCCTCCTCCTCTTCTCCTCACTCCTCCTTCTCCATCACTCCTCCTCCTCTTCTCCTCACTCCTCCTCCTCCTCCTCCTCTTCTCCTCACTCCTCCTCTTCTCCTCACTCCTCCCCTCACTCCTCCTCCTTTTCTCCTCACTCCTCTTCCTTTTCTCCTCACTCCTCTTCCTTTTCTCCTCACTCCTCTTCCTTCTCTCCTCACTCCTCTTCCTTCTCTCCTCCTCCTTCTCTCATCACTCCTCCTCTCCTCACTCCTCCTCCTCACTCCTCCTCCTCTTCTCCTCCTCCTCTTCTCCTCACTCCTCCTCCTCTTCTCCTCACTCCTCCTCCTCCTCTTCTCCTCACTCCTCACTCCTCCTCTTCTCCTCACTCCTCCTCTTCTCCTCACTCCTCCTCCTCCTTCTCCCTCACTCCTCCTCCTCCTCACCCCACTCTTTTCTCTCCTTACCTGACTCCTCTTCTTCTCTCCTTAGACACAGACTGTTCCGGGAGCATTGCGTATGTGTGCAAGGAAATTATATTAAAGATCTAAATATCCTGGGGAGGGATCTTTCTAAAACAATCATCATTGATAACTCACCACAAGCCTTCGCATACCAGGTGAGATGATAAAAAAAAAACTATTTTTTTTCACAACTTTTAAAACTGATATTCTGTATGTTTGTGTTAATTATATAAAGTTGATTTTCATATTTAATACAAATTTGATTGCAGAAATGATTAATAAGATTCCCAGCAGTGTTTTTGACTTGCCCGGCCACTAGATGGCACACGGCCCTGACTCATTCAGCGGCGTGACGATGATTAACAAGCGATCAAATACCGTACGCTGGGCCGGGTGGGTATTGCTTTCAAGGTCTGGGCAGAAAAAAAAAAAATGTTTTTCTAGCAGAAATCCAAATCTCGTGTTTGTGCAATGACTCAAATCCTAGTATATAGTCATTTTATGTTAACCACATCAGCCCCGGAAGAATTTACCCCCTTCCCGAACAGAGCATTTTTGCAATTCAACACTGCGTCGCTTTGAATGACAATTGCGCAGTCGTACGATGTTGCATCCAAACAAAATGTCCTTTTTTTTTTATTTTTTTTATTTTACTAGTAATGGCGATGTGCGTTTTTTTTTTTTTTTTTATTGGGACTGCGACAATATGGCGGACACATCGGACACCTTTGACAGTATTTTGGGACCATTGTCATTTATACAGCGATCAGTGTTATAAATAGTGAAGATATTTATCAGTACACCATGGAACGACATAAATAGCGCCCAAACTGGTAATTTATTGCATGATCACAACACATGGAGAGTGCAGCGTTTCGGAGACATGCAGGACTACTTCATCAGGCATGTGATAGCCACTGATTACTGTCTAAATGACACTGGCAGGGAAGGGATTAAACACTAGGGGGTGATCAAGGGGTTAAGTGTGTGGATGGGCTACCACTAACATGACAGCGATCACCGCTCCCTATCACGGGGGGGGGACAGTAGATCCTCTGTCATGTCACTAGGCAGAACAGGGAAATGCCTTGTTTACATAGGCATCTCCCCGTTCTGCCGCTCCGTCTCACGATCGCAGGCCGCCAGCAAACAGAGTTTGCGGGCATGTGCGCAACCACAAGGGGGCAAATTCAAAGGGATGTACAGGTACGGCCATTTGCCTGTATGAGCCATTCTGCCGACGTATATCTGTGTGCGGCAGTTGGCAAGTGGTTTAAGAAGAGTACAATTTCCACAGCATTTCAATAATAATTACCAGTTTTCATCATGGCATCCTCCATCAGTCCCCCCCTTTTTCATTGGGCGTCCCAGTCAGAGTACATCCGAGACACCCCCACCGTGCATTGGGCGCGCCAGTCAGAGAACCCCCCCACCGTGCGTTGGGCACCCCAGTCAGAGCACCCCCCCCCACCGTGCGTTTGGCGCCCCAGTCAGAGCACCCCCACCGTGCGTTGGGCACCCCAGTCAGAGCACCCCCCACCGTGCGTTTGGCACCCCAGTCAGAGCACCCCCCCCCACCGTGCATTGGGCGCCCCAGTCAGAGCACCCCCCCCACCGTGCATTGGGCGCCCCAGTCAGAGCACCCCCCCCCCCCCCCCCCCCCACTGTGCATTGGGTGCCCCAGTCAGAGCACCCCCCCCACCGTGCGTTGGGCGCCCAAGTCAGAGTGGGCATGATATTGGTGGTTGATAGGACAGCAGTCCTAACAACCAGTTGCTGCAGAAAAGGAGGGCTGGGGTGGGCGGGGGGGGGGGGGAGGTCTGTACAAGGGACTGGCTGGTGGTCTAGATATAACCTGCCCCGCCATTAGCGATGCCTGACCTGGGTTATTAAATTTTATAGCTGTAAATGTATGTATACCCAATTATAAAAACATTTCTTTTTAGATTTCAACACAATCCATATTAATTTCTATAATTCTATGCACTTAAAGTGGTTGTAAACCCTTACAACCAACTTTGACCTACAGGTAAGCCTAGATTAAGGTTTACCTGTAGGTCCAAGAAATATCTCTTAAACCTACACGGTTTAGGAGATATTTGCTGAAAGACAGGCACAGTTTTCTACGGCGCATGTGCCATAGACAGCGGCGCGCTGTGGTCAACGGCGATATGGCGCGAGTGGCGGCTCCTGTGCGCATGCGCGGGAGTGACGTCATCACGGCTTCGCCGAATGACAGCGGAGGAGCAGCGAGACCCACCGAGAAGATGGTTGCGCCGGACTACAGGGGACAGCAGTGACTTCGCTGGCTCCTGTGTCAGGTAAGTGACACATAATGGGCTACTATGCGATGCGATGCGATGCATAGTAGTCCATTATGCTTTACCTTTGCAGGGAATCAAAGAGGAAGTAAACTCATCAGGGTTTACTTCCTCTTTAAAGTGGTTCTGCACACATATTAATAACATTTTCCCATTCTGTTCCCTCCAGACCCTACATTTGATAATGCCACAGTGTTTTTATTTTTTTTGATCTACCTTTTGTAATTAGTAGTCTTTGATTTTCATCCCCTGCGGCGATGGGCGGTCTCTTGCGGGATCAGCATCACTTCCTGCTGAACCCCGCACTGTCTCCTGGGATCTCGTCCAAGTAATCCCAGGAGACATTGCGGCTAATACAGCCGAAATCTCGCGAGATTTCGAGAACGTGACGTCATCACGCCGGCCACGTTTTGGAGGGCGATTTGAATTTCGCCATTGTTCTCCAGGGCAAACTGGTAAACATGACACAGCTCT